>NC_066593.1:5412273-5617273 GCF_905475345.1 Vespula vulgaris | reverse complement strand
TACACATCTTCGTTCGTTCTACCGAGCAAAGAAGAAACGACTCAACTATCTCGTCCCGCGGACGAAGATTGATTTGGCTTTGTTGGCAATTAGCCCGCATCCATTAGTCAGCCGCTGACTTTTCAATCGAGCGCCAAAACGAAGGACGCGCCCGTTAGGGCCTCGGCAGCCTCGTCATTGCCGGACAAATGGATTTTCCTCGTGGATCTCTTAATCTTCTCTCTTTCGATCTTCTCTCATCCATGCCGTTACAAGCAAGTATTTATGTATCTCGATTCGTCCTTCTCGTTGTAGTTGTCGTCTTCTTCTTTAACCATCGAACATATTTAAAACGTAAAAACGATCGGCAAAACGTAAACGATATAAGTATCATTAACTTCGATTTTGATAAGACGCACTTCTTCTTTCTTACTTATTATAAATTAATTAATATTTAATTAGAAATAAACGAATATCGAAGTAATTTCTTATACAAGTATATTAATACGTGTTAAATCGAGAAGGATATTCACATGTATTCTATAAACTATATATTCGATTTATAATCTAATTTATATCGGTACCGAGTCCATTTAAATGTATTAATGAATTAAAATGATATGAGAAAGATATAATTACTCGTTACTTGATATACAGAAAATTAAAAGGAAATACGAAACTAAGATTTAACGTTAGACTACGATTTCGCGTGATGTTCTCTCCATTACGACGTAGCTACGACTGCGACGTTAAACGAAATGAGAAGAGAAGGACACAAAGAACACAAACACATAGAGCTCGCATCGCTCTACGATAAACATTTTCCAATATAAACTTCATAAAAACATATTTACTGCGTTAACTTGAGTTTCAAAATCTAAAGAACAACGAAACATTGACCTTCGTTTATATGTATGTGTACATTCGGAAGAACATTCCTTTATTTCCAATATAATTCTTTTTTCATTTTTCTTATTCCTTCTTTCCAATACATTCTCAACTTCTCGTTCCTTCCCTTTTTCTATCTCTTTTACTTCGAACCTCGTCACTTATTTTCTTTTTCTTATCTCCACCAATTAGACTATGATTTACAGTCGATCATTTCGAGAAGCATTTAGCGCTCGTAAAAGTCCGACGCTACCGATAATTAGCCGAGTATTAAACTCATTAAAGGACGGCTGAGTGTAATATGCCAATTAATTAGCGAATAGTGTGCTCGTCAAATAAATTCACAGGACCTTCTCTACTGGTAGATACAACTCTTTCTTTCTCTCTCTCTCTCCCTCTCTTTTTCTATCCTTCAAAAAAGAGCAAAATCTCACTTTTCATCTTTGAAAAATTATCCGGACGGATAGTAAATAATTATTAGGTACCTGTTATCACGACGTGCTCGTTTGACGAAAGAAAAAAAAGAGAGAAAAGAAAAGAAATAGATACATCGATCGATCGCCGAACGAAGTCGTTCCCTTCCGTCGGCTTTTTCGACGAAATTGTTTTCGTAGTCGCTGTTGCCGCCGCGGGCTAAAACGCGTACCGACGTCGTAAGTTTGCGAAGGTGTTGCCCGCTCGTAACCTCCGGGCGTCCTCTCCCTGTCTGTGCTACAGCGAGAAGACAAACAAGAGGCGAAAGAAGGGAGGAAATGAGGAGGGAAGTGGGGGAAGAGGGAGAGAAGGTGAAACGAGAAAAAGAGAGAGAGAGAGAGAGAGAGAGAGAGAGATTAAAACACGTGGTAGAAAGTGAGACAAAGATAAAGATATGGCATTCTGTGGGTCCAGAGAGTAGCGAACGATAGAAAGAAAGAGAGGAAAGAGGTGAAGGAGGAGAAAGGAGAGACGTTTGAGGGAGGAAAGGAGGACGAAAACGAGTATAAGTTAACGAGGGTGTGATTCATGGGGCCCTGCTGGCGTGGTTCCTCTTCGCTGCTCGAAAGGTGCTCATATCCCGAAATTATGTCCAGCCTGCACCTGCTGCATATCGAAAGTTCCACTTTTCGTTCCATGGACACTATGCTTCGCTTTCTAACGGTAGCTCTCTCTCTCTTTCTCTCTTTCTTTCTTTCTTTCTTTCTTTCTTTCTTTTTTTCTTCCTCTTTCTCTCTTTTTCTCACTTACCACCCTCACGGTTCCAAGCCTCCCCCCAATACTACTTTAAGTCTGATCGATCGAGCTCTTTGTACGGCTAACACGCGACACCGATGAATGGAATGATTTAAGTTTTAAACCTCTGTCGGCTTCTGACTGAATTATCGCCACGTTTATGTCCTCCGATTCGGTTTTGCTTCTCCTTCATTCTTTCTTTCTTTTTTTTTCTCTTTCTCTCTTTCTCTCTTTCTCTTTCGTTCATTCATTCATTCAAATGGTATTCCTTACTCTCTTTGTTTTTTATGAAAACATTAGATAACGAGAAAAAAGTTGTTTTTTTTTTTTTAATTTATTCAAAATCATATCGTCCATGAAATTTTTCTTTAATATCAATCTCCATGGAAATCGATTGAGAACCACTGGCTCGATGCATCCAGGTATCATTTAACTTGGTTAGGGAGCGATGGTGCGTGCGACTGATGGGTATGAGGTTGTAAAGGATCCCTTCGAGACATTAATATTACCAACGTAAGCACCGACTCGCTTGTAATCATGGTGCATCGATGCAGCGAGCAGCGTGCTACGCTTCAAGACGTTCCAGTTTAGAAAAGGATTTGAACAAGTATAGAACAATACACGAAGTTATCGTAAAACGATTAGGATAAGTTGTTTATTGACTATCAGTTTATATATTTACCGTTTCATATTTACGAGCCATTATCGTAAACTAGCGAAACAAATTCTATGCTACAGTTATATATTATTCTTATTATAATATATCGATTTATGGTAAATGCAGGTAAATAAATGTAAATTGTATAGAGAGTTATAGAACTTCTATAAACATTATTAACCATTGCAATCCACTTTACTAATCCCACCTGACTAGTCATTAACGTTTTAACGGACCTGGAAATTCTGGAATTCTTGAAAAGACGATCGTTTGAGGATCGAAAATGGCTACATGTTTGAACAGGGATCGACGACTGGTCGAGGATAGCCCTTTGGATCTATGTTTATGATCGAACGAGCTCTCGTTTACCGCTTTTAGTTACCCGCCAGGGAGTCTCGAACCGGCGGGTATAATCGCCGCTGTGGTTGGATAAGAGGAGGAAGAAGAAGAAGAAGAAGAAGAAGAAGAAGAAGAAGAAGAAGAAGAAGATGAAGAAGAAGAAGAAGAAGAAGAAGAGAGAAAGAAAAAAGGAAGGAAAAAGGTAAAAGAGGGAAGGTCGGTCCACCTTTCGAGAGTACGTTGTGGTAACGGACGGACGGACGGTCTCGTTTTACGTAGGCACTTCTCAGCATCGTCCATGAATGCTCGCAGTAAAATTTGTCGCGCAAATCCCTCCGCCATAAATCGGCGGCGAAGGCGCGAGGATCTGGCAGCGAACAGTGCCGAGGCACCGGATCTGGACCTTTCGATCTCTCTCCCCTCGAAATTCACCATAAACGCCACATCGTATCTCCCAGTGCGAGATGGATCGCGCACGACCTTCTTACAACTTTATGCCCCTTCTTGGAAATCCTTCCGTACCTACTATCCGAATTCTCTTTGACGACGATGATCGTACCACCGATACGTTGATATTGATCCTACCTAGATCTCCTACCATTTTAATCTCTGATTTTTCACCCGTATCCATACCAATCGAAAGATTTACGATCAATTCTAACATCGATTCAGTATTAAGAATAGATATGAAAAGTGATTTACTATAGGATTAGATCCAGAAATTCATAAGATTATCCGATTTAATCCGTATAGCAACGATAAATGCAAGCAAATTTTTTTTTTCTGCTGAATTAATGTGTAATAAGAAGGTAAGTAAATACTTATACTATCACTTTTATCGTTTTTTTTTTTTTTATGATCCAAGTTCGACTGACATTAAGGTAAATATCATTTCTTTATTGAAAGATACGATAATCTTAACAATGAAAACATTTTCTTTCTCTCTCTCTCTCTCTTTCTCTCTTTCTTTGATTCGTTAGGGCGTCATCGTATAAGCTCTTTAAGAATGTCTGCTTAAGCTAACATAAAAAAAGTCTACGAGATACAAATAGAGGAGAGAGGACTCGCGGAATCTTCCGCAAATTCTTGCTTAATATCAGTATTGTTCGTTCCACGCCTCAGGGAGAGTCAGAGAAGAAGATGAAGAGAAGAAGAAGAAGAAGAAGAAGAAGAAGAGGAGGAGGAAAGAGTGAGGTAGGAAGAAGAAAGCGACGACTTCGAATCCTGAGGATTACAGGGAGAAAGAAAGAATGAAAGAAAGAAAGAAAGAAGAAAAAAGAAAAAAAAAAGGAAGGAAAGATATCTACCTGCGATGGAACTCGAGAGTCGAGGATTAGCACGATGAATATTAAAATTAGCCGGTGGGTCGGCTGACTTTAGCGAACATTAACCACAGTGAAAAATCATTTTTCGACGGTGGTGGAACACGATGTGAGCTCGCTTAGTAGGATGGAGATAATCGCTGGAGACAGAGTTAACTGGATAATTTTGGGATTTGTTGGCAAGGGTCAGCTTTGAAAACACGTTTACACAAACTTGCGGATTTGACCAGTTTAACATAGTCCAACACACATACTCTCTCTCTCTCTCTCTCTCTCTTTCTCTCTCTCTTTCTCTCTCTCTCTCTCTCTCTCTCTCTCTCTGTTTCTCATTCTTTTTCTCCCTAACGCGCATCGTCATCCGTTAAACGTAGAAACGATTGTTACGGTCACCTGCAGATTATCACTTGCCCGCCTACCCCTAATCCGTTTTTGAAAGACAGTCACAGCAGGTCCTGCGTTGAAGTAGGAGTGATGGAAGACTAGCTAGCTAACTAAAATTTGAACCACAAGAACGAACAAACAGTCATTTCATGGATAACCTTGTCGTCTTCTCCTTAAGCTTTTCTTCCTATACTCTCTATTCGTCTCGTTCTTACCTTTCCTAAACTCTCTTAGAAACTTTTCTAATATACTTAAAACGACACATGCTAGGAAATTTTCTAACGTACTTAAAACGCCACGTATTTAATATCCAATGAAACACTTTTAATTCCTTCAGCATCGAAATCAACGGAACACTCTTCGATCGTTTATTATTTCTGGGATTCAAAGAAAAAAAATATTCTTCTGAAATCCTGTGTATATAGATATATATATATACGTATATAGATTACAGATGAATGATCCGGCAGAGTCCCATAAGTTTGAAACAAACTTCGAGACAGGATTTTAACCCTAACGAAGGAGCTCCCCGCGAGAAGAGAGAGGCGCTTCGAAGATAAAGCGGCTGAAACATTCGAGTATCCCGACACTTCGCCTACTCCCTCCTGACATTTTAACAAACAGCGACGCCGGTCAGAACGCATAATTATTTTTGCGAAGCGCGGAGCCGCGCGATTACCTCGCGTCTTCATCTACCTCAGGCGTTCTCTCTTTCTCTCTTTCTTTTTCTCTCCCTGTCTCTGTCTCTCTCTTTCTCTCTCTCTCTCCTTCTCTCTCTTTCATACTTCTCTCGCGCGCAAGGTAAGCAACGATATTTTGTGCTGAAAGCCGCTGCCCTTTGCGCCTTTTTTGTACGGCCCTTCGGGGCCCCCACGTCGAAGGTGGAAAAGGGCGTGGGGGCGTGGTAACGGTCAGCGTTTTAAATCACCTCGAGCATACGTACAAACCATCTCGCTGATTTCGACGCCTCCATTCGCATTTTCCTTCGGGCGTTATCCTTCCGCAACATGCTCTCGACGTATTCGAGATAAGAGAGTGAATATACATACTTCGGTGGTACCATAAACGATCCCCTTTTTGTCGACCACGACGATATAGAGTTATGAATTTTTCATTTGCAGCCTATAAGCTTCGGTCTAAGAGAAGCTGAACAAACTCGCGATTATGTATTTAAAAATTCAGAATAGACTTTGTTAAATCTTCTAAATTATTTGTACAGTTTATATCTAACGATTATATAATTCCAATGACTATAGAAACGCGTAGAAAATTTTTATAGGTCTGTCCAATGGAAAATCAGCAAGTAGGACTGTTTGAATGTTTTGATGAGACGAAGTTGTAATTGAAAAGGATTCTTGTTTCTTTTAGAAATAAAATTTGTCCAGATCGATATTCGTCAAAAGATTTTTCAACACCTTTTTCATACTCACTATGTATTTCTCAGCGCGATTATATAGCTGAAAAAAGAAAGAGATTCAAATAATGGAAGGAAAATCGATGTGTTATTACGTCAAAGTGGAAGATTAAGACAGTACGGGGGAGGGCCAGTCGCGAATGATGTTATTCGAGAAAATCAATACCCTCTTTTAATATCCATGGACTCTGATGTACAATAAGCTGGAATACCGGGTTCCTTATCATTTTGTAGACCTATCAAAACATACTGTTCAAGAGAAAAGAGAGAAAGATAAAAACACTATTTATTGCTGATAAAGTTGCTGCTTATACGAAAAGTATATGATCGAATATAATAAAAACAAACGTAATCCAACGTTAACAAACTAACGAGAAAATTATTATTATATTAATGTCAGAATTTCAATAAGAGAAAAATATAAAATGTAGAGACTTCAAAATCGCCGAGGTCTAAACAATCTGAAGAGAAAGAAAGAGAGAAAAGAAAAAGAAGGGATTAAAGGTAAAGAGGTGGAGATGAAAGAGAAGAAGAAGAAGAAGAAGAAGAAGAAGGAGAAGAAGATGATGAAGAAGAAGAAGAGGGAGGAGAGGGACAGAAAACCAATATGAAATTATCCTCGCGCGAGCCAGCGCCAAATTGCAGGTAATAAAGAGGGCCGATAAACAAATGAAGCAACGAGAGGCGTGAGGTGCGGCTTCTCTCTCTTAGTCGGGTAGACGAAGACTTGGATGAAGAGGAAGAGTAGGAGGATGAGAAGAAGGAGGAGGAGGAGGAGGAAGAAGAGAAGAAGAAGAAGAAGGATGGTGAAGAGCTAGAAGGGTGGTAGGGAGAAGGACAATGGTAGTGGGGATGAAAGAAGGAGGAGAATGCCGAGCTCATCTGCACCGGGCAAAACAAATACTGTTCTCGAGCATCCCTACAAATGGAGTGTGTGTGTGCACGAGAGAGAGAGAGAGAGAGAGATAGAGAGAGAAGGAGGAGGAGAGAGAAAGGTAGAAAAAGACGAAAAAGAAAATGGAGGAAGAAGAAATAACTTTGGCGCGTTTCGGCTCGCGCTCACCTACGTGTGCATCAATTTGAAAGAGAAATTTAACACCACGGAGAATAAAGTTTGAACTTGTAATCGGATTTTAGGAAAGTAAACATTTGTTGAAGTTTGTCATTAAAATTATTCTAATACAATTCGAAATAACATATCGAGGGTTTATATTTATCATCTTTTAATTTCTTTTATCCATCTATCTATCTATCTATCAGTATCTGACTGGCGAGTAAACAGGAATACAAATCTTTCCTTGCGACGAAACGATTGTTAAAAGAACGTTATACGAGAGAAGGAAATTAATCAAACGATTCTATTTCAAAGAACTTGGAAACTTTGAGAACCTCTATACTTACTTCTATACTATTTCTCAAAGCAATAGTTAATATTAGTTTCCTCGTCTCAAACTAATAATTTGTTTCTAAGTATCCATCTAACATATACCTCCGGTGATTTGTAAAAAGTTTCAAGATCAGGAAAATGTTTCCTCGTTAACAGACAAAAACTCGATCTTTTCCTTAGATCGAGAGTACTATTAGTAATATCGATGATTAGAACTTACTGCTTAAAGAGATAGAGACAAAGATAGAGAGTGAAAAAGAGAGAGACAGAGAAAGAGAGAGAAAGAGAACAGTGACGGAGGCTGGTGGCGCCAGTTCGTTGAGCGTAATTCTCCAATTAAGTAACTGTTAGAGTCACGACGGCGGCACGCCATCGTCTACCACCGAGGTGGTGTCTCGACGAGAAGGAGGTGAGGAGGTGCCGAGGCCACCCGTCGGTCAGCCTCGCGCGCTTCGAGGCACTCCGAGGGGCTCCGTGATTTCAAGCCAAGATGGCCGACAGTACGGCCCTCCTGGCCCCTTTCAGGTGGGTGGGGGTAATGACGCTCATCACCGGACAGTCTTTTGCTATACCAACATCACTCGAGAGTACTTACTTTCCTCTTGGTACCTTTGCGAGATAGAGAGGGAACGTACAACGATCCGATCTCATCCGCGATAGGGAGAAACTTCCTGCCCTCCCGTCTTCTCTTCTTCCTTCTCCACCTCCTCCTCCTACTCGCCTAACACCACCTCCTTTATTTTTTTCTTTTGTCTGTTTCTTTTCTTCTTTTGCATCGTCGTTCCATCGCTTTCTCTTACTCCCACTCTTTTCGTTATTATTATTCTTCAAAGGGGGAAGTCATTTGTTAATCATTTCTTTTTATTTCTTTTCCGATCTTTATCAAATAAAAGTAACGTCGTATATTTGGTACGATACTGAATTAATAAAAATATTTCGAGCGTTCAGAACGATGGTTAAAAATATAAAAAGGAAACAAGACAAAACGAAAAAAGAACTGGATTTGATATGAATGTTAAAAAGGAAGATGCATCGCTTTGTGTTTTCTCTCTCTCTCTCTCTCTCTTTTTTCTTGATATTGACCATTATCTTCAAATTCCTAGATCATCTTCGATTTGATTAGGTATAGGCATTCGCTGCGATACGATCGAACAACGGCCATTTATTTTCTAAGATCAACGGGGAAGCGTAGGAGAGGGTTAATCTCTCTTGGTCCTTTATTCGCGCTAAAGTACAAGACGAGGTGAGACGTTCGCGCAGGAAGCGAAGATGGTCCTTAAGAAAACAAACGGTCATCGGTTGAGCGATGCGCGAGGTGTGTTTAAGCGCGCGATAGCGACACGTACCACCGAGCTCAGCACCACAGGAGCCGTTCGTAGCTCATGCGTCTCCTTTCCACCAACTCCGAGTGAGATCTCCGCGTCTTCGTTAGCTCCTAACAAGAGCGGGATAGAGCCGTCAAAGCCACAGGAGGGCTGTGGTTCCTCGCTGGACCCCTGCTGCTCGCCATCTTGCCTTTTATTAACAAGAAAGGAGTTTGCTCCTACGCCAAAACCAGCTACAGCTTTTCTACGCCTCTCTCTTTCTACATCCTTCTCGTTTGATCTCTCTCTCTCTCTCTCTCTCTCTCTCTCTCTCTCTTGATGCAGCAAGATAGAATTCATTAGAGCTATGGCCGGTTAATACCACGACTCTCGGCTACCTCCACCATCTTCTTTTTCTCCTTCCGATCTTTTTTCATTCGCGAGAATATCAACCTTTCTTTGCAGATACGAAAAAGAGATAAGTATGACTAAGTTCATTCTTCCAAAGGGATCGAAACATTTTTCGACCAAATTTTGATGACGTCGAATAAATTGAGCACAGATTAGTCTCTTTACGGTGACCAAAGTATATTTTGAAATTAATCTAGGACCCAACGAGGAGGACATTCGAACGAAAGAACTCGACTTTGGACAGGTTGGTTTCTCTTTCTCTCTTCCCTCCTCCTCTCTCTCTCTCTCTCTCTCTCTCTCTCTCTTTCTCTTTTGGATCCAGATGTTTTCGCCGAGATACGTTTCTACGAAGTAGTTTGGATGGTCCAGAAGAACCCAAAGACCCACTGTGACGGACTGCGTTATGCGATCCTATCCCGACGAAGATCTCGCGGGTACCGTTGCGCCTATGGTCTCTTTAGGAACGTGTTCGGTTAACAAATTACCTTTTGTTTTGGAAACTTAACGGTTCCATGACTGCTTGACCTTTTCGTGTCGCACGAGACCTGCTCGCTCGTCTTTGGAATTCCATGAAATGGAATGATTCTTCGAAGAGATGTTAAATTATTATTATTATCATCCTAACCATCATCAGTAAAAAAGAAGGAAAAAAGAAGACATACAAACCGACACATACATTTATAACTAAGAATAGCTAGTAGTCCAAGCTCTCTAGTAGCATTCGTTTGAAAGTTCACTTTTAACAAATCCAACACGTATCTCTTTTTCTTAGAGTTTTTTATCGTCAAGATGGAAACGAAACCGAAGCTCGTTTCGTTTAAGTTGAAATCGAAACCGAAAGTTCTACGTCTCATTCCGAATGAATTTCGATGCTACGCTGGAGTTTACATAGCCGTTTGGTAGCTGGAGCTTTCGATGCGAAAGAATAGCCATTGATTTAGGCAATTTTTTGTACGTCACTTCTATTTGAGGATGATAACGAGCAGGTTATCTTCTTCGTCCTTTCCGCAAGAAAATCCAAGAGGGGAACAAGAGAAAGAGATAGAGAAAGAAAAAAAGAAAGAAAGAAAGAAAGAGACAGGACTATCGAAGTGCTCTCAGTTAGCAACCCGAACGGATGGACATCAGGCAACAAATGTTCCTGCCGGTACAGATCGCTATCGTCCAGCTCGTGGATATATTTATACGAGTCTCGCGTTGGTAATGTACCCGTTGGAAAAGATCCCCCTCGAGTCAGCTGTTTCTATCTCTGTTTCTCTTTTATTCCCTTAGCCTTTTCTTGCGTCCTAAACTCTTTCGAAGCCGACACCGTCGAGCCAGGAAACAAGCCTTTGCCGTATCTTCTGTCTTTCTTGTAACAGCAAAAGGGCCTCGTGTCTCGTCTAATTACTCGCGATTCTCATTCTCGTGAGACTGGCATCGGGTTACCATGTCTCTCTCATTCTCTCTCTTTCTATCTTTGTTTTTCTCTTATGAGTCATCTTTTCTTCTCTTTTCTTGTTTTCGCCAAATAAGAAGACTAAAGTAGATAGGTATGTATTTACATCTTATTCGGGGGATCATCTTCCTGGAAAAATATCAGAATGATTTTATCGAGGCAGAAAGGTCGAATCTTTCTCTCCCCTCTCTTTCCTTCTTCAATCGATACAAGAGAAAAATGTCAATGATTTCGCCGTTAAACTCTCTGATATATCGTACCCTTTGTCACGGGCTACTTTTACGAGCAGCACGAAACGCTATTATTACAAGCATTTATTCGCGCGAGCGCGACTAGCTCGTAAGTTATTAGATCTAAATATAAATGGTCGCTTGGCATAAAACACGATGTGCTGGAAAAGAGAGAGAGAGAGAGAGAGAGAGAGAGAGAGAGAGAGAGAGAGAGAGAGAGAGAGAGAGAGTGAAAGGAGAAGAGATATCCAATACTCGTATAAAATCCTCTTATCGAAATTATATCTAATGGGCCATATTTCTCAGGGTGCTAATAAAATATGGCAGGAGCCGCGAGAGAAAGAGATAGAGCGTGTAGGTACCTATTCGCCAAGATACTTGGCTGGTACGCCACGCTGCTAATTATTTATTCGCGTTCGCGAAGCTGGAGGTCATTGGAAGGCTTGGAAATTGAGCAAAAAGGAAGGCAGCCAGGCGGAGGAAGACGTCTCACTCTTGGGCCAGCCAAGGCGTCGGAAGAAACCGGAGAGGAGTAAAGGTGGATGAAGAAGAAGTTGAAGAAGAAGGGAGGAGGAGGAAGAAGAAGAAGAAGACGAAGAAGAAGAAGAAGACGAAGAAGACGAAGAAAGAGAAGAAGAAGAAGAAAGAGAAAGAGAAAGAGAAAAAGAAACAGAAAGAGAAAGAGAAAGAGGGAGTAGCGGAGGCTGGGAGAGAGGCGAGAGTGGTATAATCGTGATAAGCAGGTGATAGATGCTCCTCAGGGGCCGCACTGCCGTGCCTTGCCACAGACAATAGCTATTTGTTTCTGCCTTCACGAAGACACACATCTCTTTCTCCCTCTCATTCTATCTATCTATCTATCTGTTCGTTCAACTTCTCTCTCTTTCTCTCTCTCTCTCCCTCTCTCTCTTTCTCTTTCTCTCTCTGACTTCTTTCTTCTTCTTCTTCTTCGTCCTCTTTATGAACACTCCAAGACTATCCTCTCTTCGTTTCGTTTCGTTTCGAAGCTCATGCGAGTGAAACGGGCTGACTCTTTAGGACACACCGCTGCTTCGAGGGCACGGTTTTAAATCGCATCGACAGATAATCACAACTTAATTTGCCCCCCGTCGTGAAATCATGGTAGCCCTCCGCCGATCGAGCGGAATCGACCGGAGACATCTTGGATGTTTTATGTTTACTCTTTTCTTTTCTTTTCTTTTCTTTTCTTTGATTTTTTTCTTTCTCTTTTTTATTAACCTACGCGTCTTTATCTATACATACATACATACATACATACATATATATGTATATATACTACCTGTATATATATAAATATATCACAGTATATTTGTATACATGCAGATATATGTATACATGCTCGCAAGTTTTACCAGGAAGAAGACACCAATGCAACCGATCCACCATCGTGTACCGTCACATTGTATGCAGATGCGATTCTATAGTGTCGCTAGATATGAAAATGTTGGGATGCCCGAGCTTGTTTAAGTTCAACCCCCCATAGATTCGAACCTCTTCTTATACTTTTCGTTTGTTTTCCTTTCTTTTTCTTTTCTTTCCTCTTCCTTTTTTTTCATTTTTTTTTTTTCTTCTTCTTTTTCCTCTTCTTTCAGTTTGTTTCATATCGGGTGTTCATCATAAACATGCTTTCATACGTTCTCATGCTTTATTTCCATTTAAATCGACAAGAAAAAAATTAATCATGAACGTACAAAGGTATATCTCATGCATTCACACAGAACGAGATAATTAATTAAGTAACACTCAATCGCACTTAAAATCTATACATTTTTATCGTAACTTAGTATTCAATTCTACGTGTAAATATACTTAGGTACGTTATTGCTGAAGGAACGAATATAAATCTAAGTTTTTCATGCATCATTAGCATCGCACAAATTGATTCTCTCTCTCTCTCTCGTTCTTTTATGAGCGTATTTAAAGATTAGTGACCGATCTGTAGGAACAAAAGGCTAGTGATACGATCTCTTCGATTTATTTACCGAATTAATACGTAAATACGTGTACGTTGGTGCACGAAACACCATCGAAAAATAATCGACCAACAGAAATTTGTCAGTGTCGAGTTCCGATGGTAATTACGTTGAAGTTTATGCCGCACCTACGCGGACATGCGGAGCAACGTAGTTTCGAACTTTCCCTGCGTTTGCTGTGATTTACGGCTCATTAGCCGCACCCAAGTAGAAAAGCGCGAGAGATATTTGATTTTCACGTTATATTCATAAACGCTCCGATTATGTCCCTCGTTTTTAAAAACGAACGCATTGTATAGATATACCTATATATAAGTACGTTGAGTCACGTAAGTGATTTTCAAGAAACTCGAATTAGTTTCCTTATTAGGTGACTCAATTTGAAAGAAATCATAATCGTTTATAAAAAGTAAATAGAGTTCGATTAACTAATTATATTAAATCCAATTTATATCACATATATGAGAAGGACTAACTAATTTACTTCTTCGATCATTTATAATATTTAAATATACGTACTTTAAAGGTATTTGAAATGAAACAAATATTTCATCGCAAATCTACAATTTCTCATCGAAATCTATAAATTGGATAAGTGATTTAAGGACGAATTAATTAACTTGAAGATCGAAAAACGAACATATAACAGAAAAATTTCGTATAAACTTTACGCAATATTCCGAAAATATTGGGGAGTCGTTGTTACGTCATTATCGAAAAATCGACTGGGAAAGAAACGGTTTGCTGCACCTTGCTTCGAAAGGTGCTAGTTAGCGAGTTGGTCGAGTCATCGCCTCATTAACGGCTCCTCGAAGATGCTCGATCGTCATTAATCATCCACAGGCTCCCATTGTGGCCTTCGTCGTCGACTTCGTTGTCGTCGTCCTCCTCCTCATCTTCTTCCTCGTCGAAGTTACGACGAGCTTTCTCGTTTCGTTCGTGATCATTGCTGCCACATTAAAGGCATCTTGGAGTAAGATTCGCCGTCTCGATGATTAGCACTGGAATGGTGTGGAAAGAAAAAGAAAAGAGGTGTATCGCTAGTAGAATATAAAGAGACGTGGGAGAGATGAGTAAGAGAGTGAGAAAGAGAGAGAAAGAGAGAGAGAGAGCTGTGAATCGGAGGCAAATGAATTTTAATGACCACCGGCCCCGATACGGCCATTTAACTCAACCACGATGATTGATATATTAATACCAGACGAGGTACGAGTCTTCGAAGTGAGTACCATTAAGCAACAGGACGCGTGTCTCCGTATTGGTGGACACAATTACCTGATGTAGCCACAACTTTAAAGCTTTATTCACACGAGACACGTCATGAAATTAGTGCTTCGTTATCGTCGAATGCTTCTACCACGTAGATAGAGGAATTATTTTTATTTAATTTTATTACGTAGGAATGGAAAGAGTCTTATTACACGGTACTAAAGATAAAATTTTCTTTATAAATTCTGATAAATTAAATAACAAGAAATAATGTTATAAAGAATCTTCTACGGCTTTCATTTTACATCCCTAAAGATTAAAATTAATTTTCAAAAGAAGGAAAAAAGAGAGAGAGAAAAGGAAATATACAGGTGTACGTGTTCCTTAATTAATTTTTTCGTTCTGCGAAGCCCTCGAATTCTACCGAGGAAGAAAAATTCACTTAGTCTCAAAGTCACTTTCAATAATCTTTTATTTATCATCGGGCACGCCTGAAAGTCGCCAGTTGCACCTTCCGATATCATTACGGGTCATCGTTGGTTAGTGGTGCTGTGCTGGTTATTGATTAATATCTCGTGCGTGCCTTTCTTAAATAGGCGGAACGCAAGGCACGATAAAGTCGGTAACTTACTCTATTCCCCTTTGATACGCTCGTGCATCGCGATATATCGTCGCTTTAGTATCGCACTAGGTAGTTCTGGGTAGAGATTAGAACCGCCAATTAATAAAACGTTACATCTTCGCGGCATTAGTACAACCAAGCGGAAAATACCTAGTCGATTCGCGGAACCTGATATCAACGTTGCACTTATATACTAGTATGGAATTTCCATCTAAGAAGAAAGATTTTATCCTGGAAACGATAAACTAGTTATAAAGAAAGAGAGAGAGAGAGAAAGAGAAAAAGAAGAAAAGAAAAAAAGGAAGTATACGTTTGAAAAAACCTTTAACAAATATCCTCTTTTCCGAAGACTTTAGTATCCTAATGTATTTATGCTTACTACACTTTATATCACAAATGTAGCGAATGAACTTGATAACCTGTGGTATTTAAACGATAATATGTAGAACTAACTGCTAAGTTAAGAACGCTAAAATGTCTGACCAATTTCCGTCTTTTTTCATTCATATCGAAGAATGATTCTTAAGATATAGGAAGATCGTTTATATGAAAAAATATTTATATGAAAAGTAAAAGAAATGAGTTTAATAAAACGTTTGATATGATGTTTATTAGGATAGTTACGCCTGAAAAATGAAATATGATTTAAACAAAATCATATCCTCTTTAAGAATACCGATACCATGTATAATACATATATATATATATATATTTTTTTGTATATCCTTGTTGATATCAAATAATTAAAATATAACTACTCAACGAAAGTTAGACGAATCATTCTTTCCTGATTAAAAAATATTCAATCAACAATACTTTTCATCTTTCCAACAAGTTTGTCTTTTACAAAAATTTTAACAAAAATATCTTAATCATGTTCTTTCATTAATGTATCCATGTCACGTGACAATGTCGATTATTTATTATCGCCAATTCATTAAGAACGTCGATCGACATTAATCCTCTCTCGTTCGTTTCACTGAAAAGTTTTCTCTCTTCTTGTGATCGTAAAGCTTCCTTCTCTATCGTCGTAAAATCTTCTCTCGAAGTATGTACTCGAGAAAAAAGGAAGAGTTCCAGTCCTACGAGGACGAATAATCCTTGCATGCTCCAACAATTGAGAGCCCCTGATTACGAGGAGGCACATGACGACTCTATCGGGCCTCGAGCATCTTGTAGATGCGAAAAGCTACCCGCGGAGGCGTCCGTGTGCGCGCGTTGCGCGTGGATATACTATACCAACCTAATCGAGATCTAAACCACGAGGCCTCATGTACTTAGGATACTACACTTCGTACATTTACCTTCCCACGCGCGGCATTCGTCGACGTTGTTTCAAACACGTTTCGTCCAACGCCATTGTATTTTCATCTCGTGTTGAAAATTTCCACGCAGCTACACAAATACTTATGTACGACTTGCTCAGATCTATCTAATCGTGATAAGATCAATTTTTAAGTAAAAAGAGATCTACGTTCATCCATAGACGTAGTTAGATCTATGTCTACGTATATGTATATGCAGTTATAATAAATATTTATAATAGGTGTAGCTAGGTATGTAGGTACTAATATGTGATAGACATACTATATAAGGATGATTTCATAGGTCACAAATAGATGTATAATATTAGTTTAGGATATGTTGGATCTAACGCTTTTATATTTTCATCTCACGTCGATAATTTCCGCGTGCATACATAGATAGGTGCATTTCTTAACGATCTATTTAGATGTATCTCATCGACATCAAATTGACTTTTTCAATAAAAAGTATACGTTTACATGCAGACAAGTATAATAAATATTTATAATAAGTATAAAGCACAGGTATGTGTGAGAAACATAATAGATAACAATGATCCCCGTACGTAGACTTTTCATTAGTGTAGAATATATTGAATTCAACGCTTTCATATTTTTTATCTGTCTTATATACAAATTTATAAGTATTAGTAAGATTTATATAAGAAAGAACAAAAACGTACACGTATATATAAACATATCTATATAATAAACGTTAAATGAATACTTAGACATATCTGTGTGATATCTAATATTTTCATCTCACGTCGAAAATTTCCGAGTATTACATAGGTAGTAGAATGAATCTATCTACTTTTACACTATCTACCAAGTTTACTAATATTAGAAATCTTTTAGTCAGTGTCACGTCATTAAGACACTTTGATAAAACGTGAAAACTATCCAAAGCAATAACACATACACACACACACACACACATATATATATATATGAAAGAATTTAGGGAATTTTTCGCGATTATCGTGCTTATCATTAACTTGCTCGTGCTCGTGTATACGAGTAAACGATGTTCGGACTACGATTTAATACGGACGTCGACTACTCGAGTACGAGATGCTCACCACGAAAGGGAATGTTTTATTTATGAGATGCGCTTGATGTGCACGCACGCGCGCATGCCCGAGCATCGGTGAGAGAGGAAGAGAGAGAGAAAGAAATACAGAGAGCGGGAGAGAGAGAGAGAGAGAGAGAGACGAAGAGAGCGGGAGGGAAGGTGGAGGAAAAAAAGAGAGAGAGAGAGAGAGACAGAGATGACGACAACGCGACGACGACGTCCAAGTTCGAGTTTTATTAATCTAATCGGGCTATTAATATGTAAGAGTTGGTTTTTGGCACCGGCTGTCATTATCGGCCGTGTAAAGACCACGTGCGTGGCCACGGCCGGACGAAATTGACTGAGCCATCGTATCGGCTGAATTCTAATCGAAGAGTGCCGAGGCCAGCAAATTGCTTGTTTAGCTCACAAGTACTTGAGCATAATTAGACGATCAATTTCCCAGTAACGTCGTGTAATTTACCAACGACCGTTTCCTCCTCCTCCTCCTCCTCCTCCTCCTCCTCCTCCTCTTCTTCTTCTTTTTTCTTCTCTCTCTCTCTCTCTCTCTCTCTCTCTCTCTCTCTCTCTCTCTCTCTCTCTCTCTCTGTCTCTCTTTCTTTCTCTATCTCACTCTACCTTTACTCTTTGTCTAGCTAAATACTCGTATTTATCTATTCGTCTTTTTCTTTTCCTCTACTCTCTCGCTCCTCTTCGTGACTTCAACGCGTTAATTCTCTTCACGTTCTCAACGAGTCGATCGGTCCTCGCGTTCGGCCGGAAGTTCGATCTGGACTTTCACGTTGAGTCTCTCTTCGACGATATTATTCCTCATAACGTTCTAAAGTTTTGATCCTATAAGATCATATAGACGGAATCGTATAAGATCGTTTAGTATCGTACGAGATCGTTTCTGCGATATTTTTAAATCGTTGTAATTATTCTACTTTGTACTCTATACACGTTGGACTAGTGTAATTTAAAAATGCATACATACATTTATTATATATATATATATATGTGTTTATGCATATATGTATCTATGTATATGTATGCATATTTAAACGTTTAACAAAGTTTCTTTTCTATAATAAAACGTGTTTTTTTGTTTTTTTATAAAAAAGAAAAAAGAAAACACGTTTATAGAGAGCAAGAAAAAATGAGAAAGAGAAAGAGAGAGGGAAATATAAATGTTATACCAAGAGTGTGATCACATAAGACTCAAGCAAGCATTAGCAAGTGTGTTACTATTATTACTACTACTACTATTACTACTACTATTATTACTATTACTAACACTGATACTTCTAGTATATACATCGTGTGAATTCTGATACGCAGGCGGGTGTAAGCAAGACGATTCATCAACATTATCACTGACGGCTGCAGTTAGCCGACGAAGAGAAGAGTACTTCCCAACCGAGGAAAACTAAGATACCAGAGGTACATTCACGTATACAAGGTGTCCAGAACATAAGAATAAACTGGTAGCAAGAATGAAACGATCTATGAGAAAGATTTAAATATGTCGGACATCCATCATTTCGTGTTCCGTCCTTGACATCAAAAATTCATAGTATACCTAATATTCTGTCTCATCGATCTTTGAACGTTCAATAATTTAGTTCCTCATTAAAGTTCGTAGAAAAAAAAAAGAAGAAGTCATGATAATGTAATTTTGCTATTTTATTTCCGCTTTAATATTTTTTCTTCTTTTTTACTTGATAAAAATAGTTCAATAATTTTTTCTTCAAAATTTCTATAGAAACTAATAAGGAAATGAATCATTGTGTTTTGAATCGACGAACGAAAAGTTGCAATCATTTGCATGAGAAGAAAAGTAGTGTCACTGAATAAACCACGATCGATCGTTTAAATTCTTCTCTTTTTTATTGTCCCCCAAAGGCACGCGTGTCAAACACGACTGCTCTTGCATTCGGAATGATCAATGGACGGAGATAATGGCAAGGAGATTATCATTTCGCGATAACATTGCACGAAGCGAGCTAATATGACGTGCGTGCAACAATCAATAATAGACCGAATGAGATTAAAGGAGAAATATTATGAGTTGTAACGTGCTCCTTGATAACGCGTGCGATTAGGTATATGCATAAATGCAATAAATACGATCTGTGAAAAATATACAAGAAGATAGGAAATATAAACATTTTCAAATAATTAATAAGTATATACAGATATAACATACACACATACATATATGAAAATAAAAATCAATATGTATATTACATATATAAAAATAAACACGATACTATATCATTTCGAACGTTATCACGATAATAAGAACATTATCATTAAAATAATCATAGTCAAATAAAATATCTAAATAGTTAAATAAACTAGCAATACTGAATAAAAAAAAGAATTATATAACAGAAAGCTATTAGAAAAGATAATGCACTTATAAAATCAATAAAAACCAAGTTAACAGTAAAGATTGACTATCCAATGAATATTACCTAGACTGATAATCGATCCATTAATAAATCAATCGTCGATTCGTTCGAGTAATGATAATTACCTAAATGGATATAGTGTAATGAATTGATTGCAGCCAATTTTTTTGTTCGGAAGTAGCTACCTACCGCGAAATAATACATGACGAGTAAAGAAATTCTCTACGTAAGTGTACGTGTGTGTGTGCACGTGCTCAATGACGCGAGACAAACCCTTCTCAAATGTATAGTATGTATGTACGAAATGAAAATGCTTCTTCACCGACAACGAGACTCGACGTACGATATTTGCATGCACCCAGTAAGGTCACGTGCCATCTCCCACGCCCGCCACGTACGTTAGATACGATCTTCTACGATCTACAAAGAGAGAAAAAGAGAGAGAAAAAAGAAAGATAGAAAGAGAGAGAGAGAGAGAGAGAGAGAGAAAAGATGTTAAAGCGACTTTTCGAAGGGACGACGCCTTAATTACGAGCTTCAGGCACTAATACTTTTGTATGAGTACGCGTAATGCGTTTGAATGCTCACCGGCTGACCTTGAAAAATATTTCTCAGCATCGCTCTTAACATCCTCCACGCTCTTTAACGTCCGGATAAACGCCTTCAAAAGAGAAAGAGAGAGAAGAGAGGGAGATAGATAGAGAGAAAGAAAGAGAGAGAAAGAAACTTATCGTGATCTTCCGCGTTGTCGATCAAACGCGTTCGCTCACCGACTGCGTTCGGTCGTTTAATTCCAGCAGACTTTTTACGTGGCACGTTAATTGCCTCGATTCGTGCCGAGCGGCACGGTCGGCTCCTGGGATTTTTCAAAATCACGATAGATCGCCGATAGATTGAAATCGTGGATCCTTTTACGCAACGCCTACCACGATTAACCTACGATTTTTAAGGATCGCTTAGGTTTCGCTTGTACGTATATATACTACATATATTGTCTATGTAGATATCTGTGTATATATTTTCTCATCACCTAATATCCAAAGCACGAACCATCCGTCCATCAAAACTGTCATTTTTCAACATTTAACGAGTGAACTAAGTTGCGACCTTCTGCTATCGTGAGAATTTCATTTCAGGTATTTGTAATTATATTTAATGAAAAGAAACTGTCGGACATTTATTTTGACTTTCTTTTTTTTTCTAACTCGCTCGTGTTTGTTTGATTTGATGTTCTGAATGGAATTTTTGATATTTAATTCTTTATAACATCATCTTTTTTTTTTAAGGCAATTGCAGAAAAGCAGACAATTATATTTACATCTGACTTGGTCACGTCAAATTCGCATAGTGTTGTAAGAAATTAAATATTATATTATATTATTATATTAAATTTTGAATAAAAAAATATAATGCTTTTATTTTCATATATACAAAAATATATATATATATATATTATATATTTATACTTATTTGTTATGTTATAATATATATGCAAATATTATAACAAAGAAATAAAATAGTTTACTTAATTGCCAAACTTTGGCTAGTGCATTATTTTTTCTCTAAAAAAAAAAAAAAAAAAAAAAAAAAAATTGCATCGTTAAAAATCGAGTAAACAAAATCTTCCGAAGGCTATTCGATACGAGAACGCGCGAACTTTTCATTCGTGAGATTAATCGTGCGCACTGCCGGATCCTGCCTGAAAATCCCCAAGTAAAAAAAAAAAAGAGAACGAAATAGAAAAAAAATGAACGGATAAAGAAAAAAAGATCGGATGGCCGTCGTCGTCGTCGTCACGTTCATGACGCGCGTCTAAAATATCGACGTCCCGTTGAAACACGCGTCATGCGCGTAGGTCGAAAAGCAAATAGAGAGACATAGAAAGGAGAGAAACAGAGAGAGGAGAGAGAAAGCTCGCTTCGTTTATTCAGCTTGTAACGAATAGCATTCTCGTCTTTCTCGTGATTTTCCATTTTCATGGAAGATCCGTATATGGTTGGTTTATGATGTTCAAAGATTATCTCGAATCTCATAATTCGCATTTCTACTACATCGATCTACTACATGATCGATAGGATACGAAAAAAAAAAATTTGATCTCTTTTTCTACACAAAATTTATAATTTTTTTCAAAATCAAACACAACCCTCATAACCCTTTATAAGGGTTATATATACGTATTTTAAAAAATAATCTAACGATAAGGTACGAGCGAAACGTAAAGATTATTATCTAATATCTCGGAACTAAAAAGAAAATTGTAATTACAATTGTAATCAATTTATTATAACGAATTATGTATATTATGAATGAATCCAGATTAGATAATGAAGATAATTCTAATCACTGTGATATAATAATGATTTGCCTTTTATCAAGAGATTGTTAGACGAGACTCGCAAATGAAATCGTATGGCTATTCCAATTGTTGTTTTTTATTTTCTATGTATATCCTTCGCCAACACCTTCTTCTTCTTCTCCTTCTTCGTCCTCGTCCTCGTCCTCGTCGTCGTCTCTTCTACAGGACTCAAACGAGCACCCAATTAACCAACAATCCAAAACAATTTGGTCGGTCAGATGGTATCTTCGCCTCCAGCACGGACCAAGGCCATTGGACCTATCTCTCTTCTCCTCTCTCTCTCTCTCTCTCTCTCTCTCTCTCTCTTTCTCTTCTCCCTCTTTCTCTTTCTCTCTTCTTTCTCTTAGTTCTCAACATACGACCTTAAGGCTGCACCCACACGTAGGTCAACGGTGCGAATCACAACCTGCTTACTATTCCATGTTCGTTACGAGCCGTCGAGCTTGTTTCATCCCCATCGATGTTTCGTTAACACATTAAACGTGAATGAAAAATCACTGAGCATTATAACGACATCGTTCAATAAAATGTTCTCTTTATGTACATAATTTACTTAAAGTAATGTTACGATCAAATAAAACGACAAAAAGAAAAATATAATATCGAACGACATATAAACATGAAAATTCTCTCGATTAATATCGAAGGCGAGTAACAAAATTTCAATTGAATCGAAGAAACTTATCTCGGAACTAGCTATTTAGCTAATTAAAAAGTACGAGATAAAGATAGAGAAAGAAATAAGATTTCAAGACAATCTCCTTCGTTGAAACAAAAAGATCACTAGACGAGGGATAATCGTAGCGTTCGATCGAGAAAAGTCGGCAAGTACAGCGCGAAGTCTTCTACGCGAGGAGATCACGAGGATCGTGCATAGCACGCATCCTGTTATTCGCGAGAAGGCAAGCAGGGAGAGATCGATGCGGAGAGAGAATGATCGAACGGACCAGAGGAATATCGTTGACCGTGAGATCGAGCAGGAGGGAAAGAGAGAAAGGGAAGATAAAACGAGAGGGAACGAACGAACGAACGAACGAACGAACGAACGGACGGACGAACGAACGAACGAACGAGAATAAGAATGAAAGAGAAGGAGAAAGATGGAGAAAGATAGAGAAAGAGAAAGAGAGAGAGAGGGAGAGAGGGAGAGAAAGAAAGAGAGGGATAGATCTCCTCCCTGAAGGAGAGGAAACCCGCACCTAGTTCTGTCGATACAACTACTCTCCTGCTTGACTCGACTCTCCAAGTCGATAGTCAGGGAACTCTCTTTGCACGCTTATTACCCTAATGCCAGTACTTAACACACTGTTGCCTGCACATATTCGTCGTTTATTTGCCGTGGCAACGACCGGGTGTCCTGCTTTAAATCTCAGATCGTTCTGAACCCCGTACGGAAACGCTCGACGATCGAGAGCAAAGACGTTCGTTTTTATGATCCTTCTAAACTCGAAATGCCTCTCTCTCTCTCTCTCTCTCTCTCTCTCTCTCTCTCTCTCTTTCTCTCTTTTTTCTTGTAAGAAAAAAGAGTATACGAGACAAATACGAGACTTCTTGGTTAAGTTCATGTTCGCATCTTGGGGAAAGAAACGAAGCAAACGGACTCCTTCTACATCGTTTACCCAATCTTACTTTACGAAGTCTCGTAGAAAACGAAGGATTATAGGCTGCTGCGCGCTACTTCGTTGCTCTTCGCTGAGCCTCCGGTAAATGCGAAATTAGCTCTTTTTAACCTTGACTGACTACTTTGCTTCGTGGAGAATACTAGCATGTAATTATCCACGTGGAATACGATCGTTCCACGTATCTCGCGCTATCATTCGATTCGAAGATCGCGAAATTGATAAAGCTCGTCTCTCTCTCTCTCTTTCTCTTTCTCTCTCTTTCTTTCTTCCTTTTTCTCCCTTTCTATCATGATTAACGTTCCGTTCGATTAAACCACGGAGTTAGAATGTTAATCGAAACTTGTGCACGCCTTAAATTTCCTGTCAAAATGTTAACGCGAATCGATTTCGAAATAAAAAAGAAAAAGAAAAAGAGAGAGAAAAAGAGAAAAGGAAATAAAGAAACGCGAGATGAAACATTCTACGAGTAGGTACGTACACACATACAAAATGTAGGTCTCAGAACGATGGAAAGAACATTTCTCGTCTCTCGTTTCTCTCTCGGAGCGACTGTTAACGCGAACGTGTAATTACCAAGATATGCGTCCTTTATGGGAGTCTCGCTTTCTTCGTCGAGCTAAATATCGCCAAACGTTTTTAACTTAACGTAACCGTACAACGAGTTAAGACAGAACGCCCATCGAACGTACTTACTTATAGGTACGTATCTTACCTGTGATCGAAATCTTACGATACTTTTTTCCTCGATCCATAAAAACATGACAATTACGACATAACGGAAATAATTATTCAATTACTAATTACTCCATAATCACTAGGTTACACTTTGCAAAATGAAAAAAAAAAAAACTAATGACGTGCTTATTTTTCTACCGATGAATCTCCAATAGAAAAAAAAGTATCATTTTTCATATAATTATTGGTAAATTGCTATACGACAAGATTTCAAATACGGATGTACGATTTAACAATAACTCGATCGTTCGAGTACAAGAAAGTGACGTTCTAAATCGATGATCGGCATTGAAAAGAATAATCCGTCGATCGGATCACCCGGTATATAGATCAACCGTACACGATGCTGCCTCGATGGCGTGGCGTTCTTGGCAGATAATTATCACTAACCATCAGCTATTTGCGAGGAATGGCTGATAATTGCAACGTTGTTCAAGCTCTACCGAGCGATAACCCGCCTAGGACTCCTTTTAGACAAGCACTCGCGGTCACTGCGGTTCCCACCTCCTCCTCCTCCTCCTCCTCCTCCTTCTTCTCCTCCTCTTCCTCCTCCTCTTCTCCCTCCTCCTCTTTCTTAACCTGCTCCTTCCCTCGAGCAGCATGCTTTTTTATGGCCTCGTCGCCTCGTTTCCTTCGCATGGCATTTCGAAGGAGTCACGTCACGTTCGACTAAAACGACTTAAACTAATAAATGAACGAATGGAATGTTTATTAATAATATCAATTGCCATTCAAATTAATTACGGTAACTTGTTAATGAAAAGACACGTAGGTATCAAACACGAAGGGGAAAGAAAATGTGAAAAAAAAATATGGCGAGCTTCGATCGTTCGATTATTTGCCATTTCCCAATAACGACGATTTTGACGTTTACGTTAGATAGGAGGGAATGATCGATAGGTATTCTAACTTCTTGTCCGAAGCATAGCAACGTTAAAAGACTTATCTACGTCTGTCTTGTAACTTAGTGTTCAGTCACGGAAATTATAAAGTTCTATGTAAGAAAAATATTCAAACGAGTTACGATGCGAACGTGTTTTCCTCGGATCTAACATAGACGAGGAGTGAATATATCGAAACTACCGGTTGCTATATTACCTGATATTATTACCGATGAAATTACTACCGGTCGTGTGACGACGAATCTTCAGAATGTAGTTGATATGTTGAAAAAAAAAGGAAGAAGAAAAGAGAAAGACAGAAAGAAAAAAGGGTAAAAGAAAGACTGGAAGTACGCTGCATCCTCGCTCTGCAAATCATTTTTCGATGTACGGAGTGTAGTATCTAGCGATTTGCGTCACGCAAATACTCATGGTAAACGTTGATTTTAATACATTCGTCTTCGAGCCTTGATTACCGTCATCGTATGACGTTAATGAGTTGGAGAAACGACAAGTGGGCTCCGGATAACAAGTAGGCGAACTCGTCGAACTGCCATTGTTTCTATTATTATATGCGAACTTCTAATTGTAATAGAAAATGTAAACGTCAAATTAACATATTTTTTCAAGCCTACAGATCCTCAACAAGTTTAACAAGTAAAAATGAAGTTTCTCCAAAAAGTTAACATTACAATCGATGAAAGATCGAGTCGTTCAAAGATCTGTTGGATGTAAAAATTGAATTTAACCGAGTAATACGACAGACACCGCTGTAATGAAGAGAGACATAATATCTATCGAATGAAAAATTAGAAAATGATCATCTATAAAGAAACGAAAATATGTATATCCTTGTTTGTAATTTTCTTTACTTGACTGCTAATTTTTACTTAACTGCCAAGAATTTCTCTCAAGGACTTCCTTTAGATCGGTATAAAATGTAATAACGTAATCCTTGTATCAACGAATCGAACAGCGGTAGAATTTAGTGCTACCTTAGCTCGCTCCTTCTGGTATTAAATTGGTTAGAGTGGGAGAAGAGAACAAGCACGCTACGTTAACGCCACGTTACGGGCTCACTCACGAAGCGCGCTGCTTGGATAACTCTCTTATTGCCCTGTAAATCGTAATGTTACACCAGCAATTTAATAAGCCAGCCGCGTTCACTTATCCCCACTGACGAGCACGGGCGCACATAATAATGTTAATGGTGGCGAGTATATCTTCTAGGACAGCGGAGAGGCTGGTAAACGCACGTACATATATATATGACTACACCCACGTGAATCCATCCGCTTGTCTAGAGCTTGGACGATTCCTACGGAAACCTTCCATCTATGTACAGGGTGCTCCTAAAGTAATCTATAGTTTTATACATAATAATAGAATTTCATAAACCCTTACGGTCCTTGTAATCTTTTTTCTTTTTTTTTTTCCTTACGTATCTCTTTCTTTTTCTTTTCTTCTTCTTCTTCTTTTTTCGTTCTTTCTTATATAAATCGATTTTAATCGACTCGACGTATTCGTCTATCTTTCTTTACCTTTTCTAAATACGTATACAAAGCTATAGAAGAATTTATAGTCATACTTCTTACATAAGACTTTACCCTTAGCAGCAAGTATATCTTTTGAGTTTTAAACCTTCGAAATAAACTCTAAGTAATATAATATTGATCACCGACGAGTCACATGGCATTCGACGTGTTAAACGTTTGATTTTGATGAAGAAAAATCGTTCATAGAGATTCGAGTAGAATCGCCATGAATACATAGGTCCGTAATAAAATGTATTAACGTCGTTGATGAAGTAATTATTTCGAATGATCGTCGTCGAAGATCGATAGGATTCGATCATCGATGGTAAAACGAATGATTAAAAAGAAAAAAAAAAAGAAAAAGAAAGGAAAGAAGAAAACGAAAAAAAAATTACATCCACACCATGGTCCAAGGCGAGTTCACTAATCGAGCAAGACTCTCTCTCTCTCTCTCTCTCTCTCTCTCTCTCTCTCTCTCTCTCTCTCTCTCTCTCTCTCTCTCTCTTCGCGACTCTCTGTAACGATCGATAAAAGTTAATTTGCGGCTGACAAGCGCGGATTACCGGCGAGCCGCTCGCGCGACGATGAGTATTCGCTTTACTTTCAGCCAATATCATAATTAAGGCGTAATGTTTAAGATACAAAGGTGATAAATCAAATAATTACTTTTCCATATAAGAGGACCCCGATGTGGAGATGATCAATGGCAATGTCGTGCCTCGCAAATCGTACCGGTTAAACGAATTTTAATTCAACCGTATGTGTACACACACACGTACACGCACACATCGACATACGTCCGAATAATAAAACTTTCAATCTTGTGAAAGGCACGATCGTAAGATGGTTATCGAGTTATACGAGATTATAGAAACGCCTTAACGCCTGGAAAATTTACGAGCTACTTTTTATCTCTCGATTTATGTTTATATATGTATATGTGTATCTGTGTACACGTATATATATATATATATATTTATATAAATAAATAAATATGTATATATATGCATATTTGTTGTTAATCATCCGTATGAAAATTACTGTTAGAGATGTCAGCATTTCTTGACGTTGTTATATCGACTAAAATTAATACCCTACGATTCCTTTATTCATCTTAGCATTTAATGTTCCTTCAATTTATAATAATCTATTCGTACGTCTCTATATCGATGCATTGATTACTTTGAGATATTTTCTTTATTGTTTTTCAAGGTAACTATATTTACTTCGTAATTGTATTATTCGATTATTATAAACAACTGATTCGTTTCTATCGTTATCTACAATGTTCGTGATGTAGATACATACGTTAAACGTCAGTAAAATTGTGATTATCCTCGAACGAGATTCCTATTATAAATTGATCTCTCTCTTTCTTTCTCTCTCTCTCTCTCTCTCTTTAGTGCGCGCGCGATTCGACTCTCTTCTTCGTCGTGAACGGTCTTTAGAGTCGACTCTTAATTTAATATTCTTCGTGCGTCCTGGAAGCTATTCACCTCGATTATTCGTCATTCGCCTCTTGACGTTCGAAGAAGAAAATAAAAAAAAAAAAAAGAGAATAGTAAGAGGAGAGAAAACATTACTCGGCGCAATCTCGACGTAAGAAAAATTACGAAGTCGGACGGCGAACACGCTTGGCCGTGCTACCTGAAAAAAGAAAAAAGACAAAAAAAGAAAAAAAAATAAGAAAAAAGTAAAGAAAGGAAAAAAAATCTAATTCAAAGATTAGTTATGTGTCTTGATAAAGTTATCCTTCGTAAACGTTAGTAATTAAACTAACAAGTTTGTTCGACCCTTTTAATGAGGACTTCTTTTCTATACGATATATATATATATATATGTTCATTAAAATTATATTAAATCTACTTATCTTTATAATACCATCTTATTAAGATTTTTCTAAAGACAGTATAAACATTCTAAAAACTCGTCTTAAACGAATAGAATACGGGTTTGATACCTACTTAACAAATTGTATACGATAAAATAAATAATCGGTAATCGGAGCAAGTTAAGTATCGAAATAAATCGAGTTGGTTCGACCTCTAGTTAGCAAAAGAGAAACGAGGCTACGCTGAGTGCTTCGAGAACAGAGTAGTATATAGGGAGTAGGAGGAGAAAACAAAGAGAAAAGTGAGTACGAGTAGGGAAGGAGAGAAGAGAAGAGAAGAGTTGAGTTGAGTTGAGTTGAGTTGAGTTGAGTTGAGTAGAGTAGAGTAGAGTAGAGTAGAGTAGAGGAGAGGAGAGTAAAAACAAAGAGAGAAAAACAAAGAAAGAGAAAGAGAGAGAGAGAGAGAACGAGGAGGCGGGCGAAAGCGATGCGTGTGGGTTCAGAACGGGGGTGTCGGGTTACCAATGAAATAGTGGTACCATTTTGTTTACAATATTGTCGGGGGTGTTGCCGAGAGAAAGGAAAGAAAGAAAGAAAGGAGAAAGAGAGAGAGAGAGAGAGAGAGAGAGAGAGAGAGAGAGAAATAAAGAAAAGGGAAGTGTATATGCACACACTTAAACTCCTTCTCGCACGCCGCTCGAAATACCGTGTAGAGTGTCCAAGCCGGAGAGTCATGTGTACAAGGTCCACCGATCCGGAAGAATTATCTTCTGCTGGAGTCCGCAGGTTCTCCAGAAGGATCTTGATTGGACCGATCCTTACACACACACTTATATAGAATGCTGTGAAAGGTAAAGATTACCGTATTCTTTATTTCTCTCTGTCTCTTTCTCTTTCTTCCCCTCTCTTTTTCTTTCTCACTATCTGTCTTTCTCTCTATAGTCGACAATACGACTTTATCGTAATGAGAAATCCGAGAAAGCAAATCTCGTAATTAAAGGTATAGTCGAAGACGAATCTGAATAATACTCGGACCGCCCAAGGATCCTCGAACGGAATCGAAATCGAGCTAACTTTTCGTGCACATTCGTACCTACTCGAATACGATGAGACTTCTCGGCCATTACTCGTACTCGAGGCAGAGGTACTCGTAGAAATGCAAATCCAAGGGAAATCGTGGGGAATTCGCTCGGAAGGGTGGAGGCTCGGGGAAGAAGTTAACTGGACAAACATGTAGTTACGTGGCCGACGTTGGCCCAGGTTATGATAGGTTCGCGTGGCTGGCCCACATTAGACAGAGATCGAGGAATCGCGATCTAGAATCGTAGAAATCCTTCCTGAGTCGGATGATACTCGGTTATTAGATGTTACACACGGTGCACATGCCGTAGTCAACTCACCCTCTTTTTCTTTCTCTTTCTTTTTCTCGTTCTGTTTCTCTCTCTCTCTCTCTCTCTCTCTCTCTCTCTGTTTGTCTATCTGTCTGTCTCTTTCTTTATTTCTTTCTCTCTTTCTCCTTCTCATTCTCTTTCTCGCAACCCTTCCAAGTACTTTAAGAAACGGACTGGTAGGTCGACCTCCCGTCTTCGATTCGACCTATCGACGTTACGTTCCTACGATCGAATGATTTCCAGCGTGTAATTCCGTTTCTTCGATTACCTTTCCTCTCTCCCTTAACTCGAAAGAGAGAGAGAAAGAGAGAAAGAGAGAGATGAATCCCTCACGATTCGGGAGAAGAAAATTGCTGGACACCTTCCTTTCGTTGAACTATCGAGTAACTCGAGAACTCTTACTTCTCGAGAGATGAAGAAACGAACTAACCACTCGAAAATTCCAAATTGATACGTCGAATATTTTGTTCGTTCTTGAAAAATATCATAAATAATTAAACACGTTTCTTCATCTATACATATACATAAAATCCTTTACATTACGAGATTATCGATAATGTTTATACGAAAAATTAAATCGTCATAAAAAAATATTAAAAATACAACGATAAAAATGTTTCATAATTCATTAAACAAAAAAGAAATTGCGGAAAAGTATGATATACGAAAATCTTTTGATTTCCTCTATTTTATCGCTGATAATTACTTGTGCATTCTTGTACAATTTAAAAGAGTCGTAAACAAAAAAAAAAAAAGATGAAATCGCAAAGTCGAAGCGTAATTATGAGGGGCGAGTATTCATTAAGCCAATTCCACTTTATTCGAGGAGAGTTCCTCCCTTATCCCCGTCGGCGAACCGAAGCCACTTTTGTTCCTTCGACTAAAGTAAATGTATCTTCCACGCTAACTTTCGACTAGACTACTGATCCATCGAGCTCCAAATAATTGAAAAGAAAAGAAATGATAATATAAACAATGTTTGTCCATACGTACTTGAATCATCAATGTTATCGATTTAAATAATAACAAAACACAGCAAACTATTATTTTGCTTCTCTTATTCTGTAAAGAGAATTATATATTTCTTCTCTTTTTTTTACTTAAAAATAATACGACTTATCTTTATTAAAGAAAGATCAAAATTGGAAACATTCTAATATCGTATGATTTACTTATATCAAAATATAAAACTGTATTGTACTTTGAAAGATTTATAAAATCAATTTTAACTAATTATCCAATTCATTTTCTTGATAATTTTTGTGAATATTAATGAATAATATTTAAAAGGACGAACGATTGAATAAAAATGAACAAAGTAATATCAAAATATGTATTACATAATACGTAGATATAAAATTACGATAAAACTGTGAACTTGTATTTTAATTTATAGCAGTGGATTTAAAAATAGTATTTCCATTTTTGATATTCTTGTTAGAAAACGATCACGTTACGTCGTTCAACGTTTTACGATCATCGCGATCGATCGAGCTCAAAGAGAAAGAGAAAGAGAAAGAAGAATAAGAGAACGATCGATCGTGACGTATCGTCCAACTTTAATTCGGATTTTACGAGCTTCGTTAACTGCACCCGTCGGTGGTCCAGTCCGATGGACCGATGCGTTTCATCGCTCGTAGATACATTACTCTCGTCTACATTGATACATACGCAGGTACATAAGTAAGTACGTACATACGTACGTAAACACACACAAATGCACATACTTGCGGATTTATTTCGTGGCACACATTCACGTGAAAAAGGTCGTGTCGGCCGCTTGTTATTCAAATGCAAACATCGCTACGGCAAAGGGACACCCACCCTACCAACATCCCACTGACTTATTAGCGTGAAGAAATCGAAAATCCTTGGAGTTGTTTGGAATGCAAAGAAGGGTATCGAGTAACTCGAAGAAAAATAAAAGCAAATCTAAACTATTATTTTTTTACGCAGAAGTAAAGAAAACTTGATTATCCAAAATACATTTCATTAGATATTTAAATAAATGTTCTTCTATTCGAGTAAACGTTTAAAAAATATATAATATATACAACGAAAAATAAAAGAAAGAGAAGGAGATAAGAAAAGTTTAAGGAATCTTTTCACGTGGCTTTTGACTAGATTTCCCTTCACTGAGTTCGTCTACGTGAGTCTCTTCGGTCAGTGCAGCGACACGCGTGGAACATTTGTCAGACACTTTAAGACCTGTCGGGCCATTGTTTTCCCATCGATTCCGGCTTGGAAAGCACGGCTTTAACCGGTGTTTTACACGCTCGGTTCCTGGAACCGGATCCTCCATCTGGGATCTCAAGCTTGTGGCATCCGAGAACGGTGAGGAGGGAAACAGAAAGAGAAAGAGAGAGAGAGAGAATCGAGAAAGAACGGAAGAAGAAAGAGAAAGAGAGAGGACCAGGTATACATGGCCTGGAACTCGAGGCCCATTTCGCCTGTCAGGCCCTCTATTCGGTTGGTTGTGCAGGAACTTTTGCTCTCTCTCTTTCTTCTTCTTCTTCTTCTCCTTCTCCTTCTTTTTCTTCTTCTTCATCTTCTTTTACCTCTTCTTCTTCTTCATCTTCTTTTACTTCTTCTTCTTCAAGATCTCGCTTTCCTTCGTTTCTTCAACAGTTTATGGTCATCATTACCCTCCATCGTGGCTCGACTTGGATTAAACGATTTGTTCGTGTTCACGGGTTATTTCATTGGTCACACGTATCACCTCGGTCACCCGCTGCGATATCGATGCTGAAGCATCTTCCTTAATCCTCGGTTACGCTCGTCAAATCACCGTCAGCTAATCATCTTAACTCTTTTAAATCATTTTTTTACAAAAATTGATATAACATATAATGTACAAGAACGATGGATCCGAGGAAATGTATAATATTTTCTTTTGAATCCATTCTGGATTTCATTGTACTGGTTAAATGTTTAAGTAATATAGAAATAAAAGAAAAATAAAGATGTATTTGAAATGTTGAAGTTACTTTTGAATATTAATTGAAAATTATTTGCTAAAGATGATAACTCGTTTTGTATATTAAACCTCCTTTCTTTCATCTTATTCCATCCATTTATCTTTTTTAATTTGCATACCACATTCGGTGACGCCATGTCGTTTCGTTAAACGTAATATATATAAGTATAATGTAAATTTCGCTTAATCTTCGTGATAACGAAAGTATCTACGTTTCTTAATTCGCGCGAAACAACGAAACTCAGTTTACAAATAATCCAAACGATCTACAAATATGACCTACAAGTTTTTCTTTATGTTTGTATCGCATATCACTGTTCGAAAAATCAATATTCTTTATTTCCACTACTATCTATGTAAAGTCGAATGAGTCATATACTGTTGACAGAAAATACACACAAAAAAAAAGAATATCAGAAAATACCTAATCATACGACGGTGAATTAAAATAATCATAAAATAATAATTATATTTATATGCGCGCATACGACTTCTATTATTCATAATCAAAGTAACACAAAAATCTTCCTCTCTTCACGATATTAAATACAATATTATTATTCTGGTTTCTTCATAAAATTCTTATCCAGTCGTTATCGATGACCTCATTTTACGCGCTTTTTTCTTTCAACACATGGAATACTCGAAAGCTACATTATGAGAAAACAAGCAAAAAAAAGACAGAGAGAGAGAGAGAGAGAGAGAGAGAGAGAAATTTAATGAATATCGAATCGTTGAACGTCATCATCGAGGTTATCATCGTTATCGCGTTAGCGAGTCATTACGCACCTACCGAATATGTTGCACAGGCCGAACGAAGCAGGGAACCACGGAAAACGAGCTTACAAAGGTTATCTCCTTTATAACCAGTTACAAGCCGGTCGGATGCTAAACGGGCAAAAAGGAAAAGCGAAAGATCGCATTTTTACGCGTCGCCGGTTAACACGAAAGAAAGCAATGAATTTCTTCTTATCTTTGGGGAACCTTAAAATCGTACGAGCTATATTATCTCGATCGTTTACAAATCTGCCGAATAAAAAGGATAAGTATTGGATAAAATACAATGTAGGTAGGACGTAAAATAATGGGCATGAAAATCAGATACGTAGGTACGTATATATGTTTAATAAAAAGAAAAAAATATTATATCGATTAACTCTCTCTCTCTCTCTCGCTCTCTCTCTCTCTCTCTCTCTCTCTCTCTCTCTCTCTCTCTCTCTCTGTCTCATACACTTTCACATTACGATAAATACTAGTAATAATTAAATTATGTAATAACGAAGGTTTACTTACGAGCGTCTAAATATATGAAATATAATCCTGGACTGAAGCGAACCGTACGACGTCTGCCCTCCGACTGACTTCTAAAAGATCTACGCACTGATATAATCAACAAGAGTCTAGAAACAAGAAGAGAAAAGGACAACAGAAGGAAAGACTCATTGTCTACTTTGTTTACTATTTCTAACAGCGTCCTTACCTACATTCCTTTTCAATAACCTTTTCAAGTAATCTGAATAAAAACAAACAATCAATGTTTAGATCATCGAATGTTGTGAACATGCTTTTATGAACCAATTATTTTCTAAACAAAGAAAAAATAAACTAAAATGGAGAAACAAGAGAAAAAATTATTAAAAAGATATAAGAAAAGAACAGACTAGTCACCGTTCGTAGGAGCAATTTGCAGCATCGATAGACTGGTTTTCGTGACGTTGAACACATCGACTATCTTAGTAACCAACAGTATACTCGTTGAGTACTGGTTATGATGAATGAAGGAGCAAGGAGAAGGTAGGAGGAAAGAAGGCAGAGCGTTCCGTAGGGCAGAGGTGTCGTTACGTCCTCCTCGCACTCTTATATCTCCTCCTTACTCTTTCTCTCTCTCTCTCTCTCTCTCTCTCTCTCTCTCTCTCTCTCTCTCTCTCTCTCTCTCTCTCTCTCTCTCTCAAAGGAAGTAACAGTATCTGAAAGTGGATGGATTCCGTGCGAGGTGTGCGAGATGTGCAGGGACCATGTGGATTGTGTGTAGAATGAACGCAAACTGTGAGGGTAATTTGCAACACTGGCAATTTACATAATTAGCAGTTCTGAACTCCAGGCCCTTGGACGACCCCCACCCCCAAGATATTTCTACTCCTTCTCTCTCTCTCTCTCTCTCTCTCTCTCTCTCTCTCTCTCACTCACTCGACTTCCTTGCCATACCACTTACCTGCAAAGCCAAAGCAAGAGGAGGAGAGCACCAAGAACCCCAACAGCCAAAGCGTGCTCCCGAACGAAACAGTGGCGTAGAATTCCATAAACTGTCGATTTCCCTCAGACAATTTGTTAATGTCTATTTCTTATTCATTATCATCTAGTGCGAAATAAACAATTAACTTTATCGGTTCATTACGATCAATTATCTAATACGATAGTAATTAATGATTCGTCAACGTTTCGAGATAAAGTATAATCTAGATTTGATACATATGTTTATTATTTATAAAGGATATTATAAATAATGAACATATCTCTGGATAATAAAAGGAAATCGATTACTATTCGAAATTATATAAACTCGATAAACGAAAAACTATGAAAGAATCTAACGTATTAATGGATTCGATAGAATCGAAAGAATAATTTTCTGTCCAGCTCTCTCTCTCTCTCTCTCTCTCTCTCTCCCCTTCTTTCTTCCTTTTTCTCTTTCTGTTTCTGGTAATACGGGTAAACAAACTTGCCCGAATGATAAATGCGATATAATTATAGATCGAACGTCGAAACAATCTTCTAAAACATCGTGGCGACCGACGGCGAACGAGATAAATGAATCTGGAACGGCGCTCCTTCGCGCTAATTACCAGTTGAGTGAGTAATAAGCGATTAACAGTGGCACGCCTACCAAATGTAAATGAGTCTCGTTTGGGAAGACGATCATCGCGGAAGTTAGAAAGAGTTTAAACGAGTCGATCGACCAAAGAGAAAAAGAGAGAGAGAGAGAGAGAGAGAGAAAGAGAGAGAGGATGGATTTATTATAACATATTTCTTATTAAAATCGATTCTTGGAATGCAAACGTTTGATCTACGATCACGTTCGTTATTCTGATATTAACGTGCTTTAATATGTAATTGTCACATGATTTCGATATCTCGTCGATCTTTCGAAATTCCTCGTGGGTGTATCGATCGATCCGGTCCCCTTTTCGTTTTTGAATAATTATGCGTCGAGAAAAGGTCGGGCCCCAAATACATCGCGTGCCTCCTACTAGTCGATTCTCTCTCTTTTTTCGCTCTCTCTCTCTCTTTTTTTTCTCTTTTTTCTCTTTTCTCTTTTTCTCTCTCTCTCTCTTCGTCTCCCTTTCTCTACATCCTCGACAAACCTTTTAACTCCGAACGAAACGATTTCACTGTCGACTCGTTACGCGAGTTTCTTTATGTAAATGCCCAGATATGTGACGTATTATAGACAGGATATCTACTCGAAATAATGATCTTACAATGTTGAGAAAAATTGGGAACTTACGATTCTCTCTCTCTCTCTCTCTCTCCTTCCATCTCCTTTTTTTTCTTTCCTTTCCTTTGTCTGAAATTAAACCCCGATAAAAATCACATCCTTTCCTTGAAAATCTTTTGAAAGAATAATATTTACATCCTCTCGATTCCAAGCACGCATGCATATATAGGTACGCAACCCCGTTATATGCACACGAACGCTTAATTACGGTGGAGAACTTCCATGTGCCATAATTATTCATTTTGGAAGCGGCGATTATAAAGCGATTACGTGGAAGAATCGTTTCTTATCTTCGCGTAGAAAGAACTTCCGAAAAGGAGAGGGCATACACGATCATTTTCGCGTTGGCAATTTGTCGGACACGTTGCATAGTTATAAAGCGGTAATCAAGGATGATCATTGCATTAATATCATGAGTTTAAAAGCACCGTTTTCATCATCGCGAAATTGCTCCACAAGGAGTCGGGGGTTGGAGGTGATCGAGGGAGAGAACGAGGGGGATGGGGACGAGGACGGGGGTAGAGAGAAAGATCGTAATCGCGATCGCGTCGAGAGCAAGATGTTTTACGTCGAGAGAGACGATTTATCGATCTTTCGATGAATAAACCGTTCGAACGAAGCCACGGAGAGGCCCAATTACTTAAAGTCGATTCTCTTCTATCGCCGTGGATCGACCGGCATTGTTTCAACGGTATATATTACAATTCCGTTCTACTACCATTTTAACTTTCTCATCGATATTCTTAATAAATCGAGAGAACGTATCGTAACTCTGTTAGATTTATCGGGCGATCAATCGCATTGGCACGATTTTCAAAAGTTTTACGTCATCCTAAGATACGAATAGCAACGAATATACGTAGATACGTTATAAATAGAAATTTCATTCTTATCTTACTCGGGAGAAATAAAACGACAATATATCGTTATCGTTGATTGCGTCGATATAATTTATTTCGCTATATCGTTAAAGCACGAACTGAATCTTCGGGACGATCGTACAATTCTATGTCTTCGTACGACAAATAAAATCACAATTTCTTATTTACAAGATTATTTACATTTAGTATGGGACATATTTTACTACACGACCTTCGGCGAAAAGCGAATTATTCTTTACTTTTTGTTTTTCCTTTTTTTTTCGACGAAAAGCAAAAGATTCGTTTATATCTCTCTTTTTTCTACTTTTGTTTATTTCTTTTTTCTTTGTGTCTTATCAAAAGGACGAAAAGAACGAATCTGCGTTTGAAAAGAATATTTCGACTATTTACATTCGAATTGTCATTGAGATCAGAACTTCCAATCTTTTTCTCTCTCTCTCTCTCTCTCTCTCTCTCTCTTTCTATCTCATTCTATCTCTATCTCTCTTTTTCTTTTTTTGTATTATTTAAAATAAAAAACTGGCACGAGTTCGCTAATCTTCGCGCTACAAGATTCTTCATTAATTTTAACTAAAGCAATCCAACGTAACGAAAAACTTTAGCCGAGAGTCGTGATGCAAAATATAGTTTTATAAGTATCGTCCATAATAATTTAAATCGCCGGTATATTTTCGATACATCGATTGACGAAAGGAATACTGCTCGTTCGTAGAACAACGACCTAAGATACGACTTTTTGAATACGTCTTGTGTGTGTGTGTTTTTTTTTTTAGTTTACACTGTGTCTCTCTCTCTCTCTCTCTCTCTCTCTCTCTCCCTCTCTCTCTCTTTCTCTTTCTCTCTTCTTAAGTATTACGACGTTTGGCACTAGCTTTATCGTTCTTGTATTCGTCTATATACACGTAATTTCGATCGATCGGACGAGATCGATCGTTATCGAAAAATCGTCTTTTACACCTTTCTATTTACACACACTTGCGACGTCTCGTCTCGTCTTGTCTCGTCCCGTCTCGTCTCGTCTCGTCTTTATGGCGCATTAATTATGGCAAGACGACTGTGGGCTGCTGATGATCGAAGAAATTTAATCATCATGACATTAACATGATCATTATGAAAATATAATCCGTATATTAGAAAATTTTTAACTTACGGAAATTTTCTTTTTTTCCTACTTCTGAATCCTCAGTCTAACGTGTTTGAAAGAAAATGTTCTTGAGACAAAAAAAAAAAAAGAAACAAGGAAAGAAAACAAAAAAAGAAAAGAGTACGACTGAATCGAAAAATAGGATGAACGATCACGAGAAAATCGATCTCGATCCTCACGATTACTCCGCAGCAGCCCTTAGAGAGGTTTCTCAACGGACAAAAGATGTTCGATCTCTTGTGATTCCCTCGAGCGTTCGTCCAGTCCGTTTCTTCCGGCGACGGAAGTATCTCCATTTAACCTCGGCGGCCATCGCGAACAATACCTCCATTAGTCGACTTCCGACCCGGCCCGATTTCAACCCTCTTCTCTTTTAGCGTTTCTCGTTTTCTTCCATCTCGCGAGAAGTCGCGTGTCTTTCTAATCCTCTACATAGTACGACCATAAACATCCAATCTTCTTTTACTGCTTCTTCTTCTTCTTCTTCTTCTTCTTCTTCTTCTTCTTCTTCTTCTTCTTCTTCTTCTTCTTCTTCTTCTTAACAAAGATCCTCAAATTCGATTAATCGATTCGTCAAGATATCATGATAATCTTTGACCCGTTATCATTCTTTAATAAGACGAACGAACAGCCATATTCTTCTTCATGAAGAATTCGTTCTCAAGGAAATTCCTCAAGGACGTTCAAATACGTCGTATTTTCTAGCAGAACATAGTACTCCTGGAAACTTAGTCCAGGCAGAGAACGTCTAGCTACGCTTCAGAATCGCTCGAACACTCCTCAGCCTCGGGATCGATCTGTTCCTCTTCCTCTTCATCTTCGTGATGATAATCACCCGTCTCTTGTTGCCATTTGCTCACGTGATGGGTGTTTTTATTATTACCATTGCTATTTGCATTACCACCACCACCACCACCACCACCACCACCACCACCACCACCACCACCACCTCCACCCCCACCACCGCCCGATTGCTGTTGCGCCTTTGCTTCCTCCTCTTGCTGCATTCTCTTATGTTTCGTTCGTCGATTTTGGAACCATACCTTCACCTGAAACCAAGAGGATAATGATTTTATTCAATTAATTTTGTTCAGTTGAAATCATCTCTTTTAATAATAATTTGTTAAAAAGAATCAAAGTTTTTTCCAAGCGACTATATACCCTATATTTATTGTTTTATTAATTAATTTACAAGCTGATTACAAAAAAAAATATGTGAAGAAAACAAAAAGTGTTAAAATTTTGTTTGGTGGTAAACGTTCATCGAGTTATCAGAGGCTTCAAAAAATATCCTAGGATGAGTAAACTTCATTAACTTTCAAGTGAAATCATTTTAATCATTAGGTGTTAAGAAATTACTTCTTTCTACGTTATATACAATCGCTTCATATTACTTCTCTGTAGATTCATTAAAACTTTTCTCATCAATTATTAATTATCAGTTTTAAAATATACAGATATCTCTCTATTTAGAATGACTTAACTCATTATGTTTACTGAACGATATTATCAGTTAGTTCATTCATATTTTATTTACATATACATTTTTAATGTTCAATAATTTGTATTCGATACGAATAGCAAGATTAGTTTGTACAAACTTATATACAGATATCTAACTTGTTCTTTTTTCTTTATCTTTCACACGTTCGATCGCGTACTTTACTAAAAAACTAGTCTTGTTTAGATCGATTCAAAATCAAACAAAGAATAACAACTATTGTAGAGGAGAAACTATTGAAGAAGTTAAAAAAAAAATAAGTATCTACCGTACGAGTTAAATGACTGAATAAAGTCAGTTCTAAATCATAGTATCCTAATGTAAGAATTGACACGTATCTCCTCAAATATTAAATGTTTCTAATTAAAATAAATAAAAACGCAAATATATAATTTGTTTGTGGCATTTTCCTGTATAAACAAGTGACCACCCTCATCCCTTCATTTTTTCACTCCACGAACTCGTTAATTAATTGCTTATTTCTTAATTCTAACTTCTTAATTAGTTTTTGAAGAAACCAAGAATCCGTTCGACGAAAAGAAAATGGCAGAGGGGAATATTTCCTTTCAGTTTTCTAATATTAAACGCCCTCTAAATTTGTCGACCCCATACTAAAACAACCTAACATATACTATACCCTAATTTTCATGAATTCACTCGGACGCAATTCCGTGTGTAAATTTCCAGCATATCCCTTTACACCCTAGCTACCCTATCATTCGACCGTCGTTACACCGACGGATAGTCGGTTCAGTCAACGATACAGACGATCAAGCTCATTGGACCAATCCGCTTGAAAAGGAGACATGAAACTTCCACCCTCGGGATCGTAGCCCCGTGGTTTGGCAAATTAAGTGGCAACTAGTTATGGAACCAACCCCTATTCCTCTTAGTAGGGACGAGTCGATGTATCAAACAGCCACCCCTAAACGCAGTTATCCGGTTACAATAGCTCGTGTGCTTTGCTGACACGAAACCCCTTCGATCGTCGAACTAGAGAGGGATAGGGAGAGAGAGAGAGAGAGAGAGAGAGTAAAAAAGAAAGTAAAAGAAGGGATAACTTTCGTACACATGCTCCCTTTATGGAACGAGAAAGGCAGAGGACACTATTGTCCTTGAATTGACTGCACCATCGTCGTATTTCATGGCGAGAGAAAGGGCTGCAGATAGAGTGCCATTTTGAAGTTATCAAGCTGGAAAATCGACATTGTACTCGAGTTCCAAGAGGAGAAAAAGAATGACGAAAGAGAGAGAAAGAAAGAGAACGGGAGACAGAGTGAATGGTCGACCGGATCTCGTCCCACGTCTAACGCAACGTAGTTTTGACGAGACCCAGATTAGACTCAGCATTTAGGATCAAAATCAGAATGGTATATGAACGGAAATCTGTCTCGTGGAATCTAACTGTTTACAAAATATTTCCGATCTTGTTTACCAGTAAATATTACATTACGATTCTATTCGTCAAAGAAAGAAAAGAAAAATCTACGATCGTCCAACAAAAACAAAGATATTCGATGTATCAAAGTGCAATGAAATAATTGCGACTTTTACTGTGTCTCCGATGTCACATAAGTTTCAAATAAAATTCGTTAAAATTGTGAAATCGGAGAATCGTTGAGGTCGGACGATTCAGCAATGTCCGAAAGCAGCACTCACCGAATCACAAGTTTTATGCCCGTAGGGAGACTCTTTGGGGTCGTGGCACTTAACGGGTGATTAAGAGGGCAAATAGAGAGCAACCCCTTCTAGCGAGCACGATGTAGTTTTCCTTCTCTCCCTCTCTCTCTCTCTCTCTCTCTCTCTTTCTCACTCACTCAAGCTTCCTCTTTCCTTTTCGTAGCCATTCCCTTTGGAAGCGTCGTTCCAAGCTTAATCGAGTTACCCCTATCGCATGTTCCTTCCCTCTTTCTCTCTCTTTCTGTCCCTCTCATTTGCTCTTTCTCCGTTGGTTACCATGGCAACGAACGTGGAACTGCGATCCGATTGGTAGATCTCTCACGCACGCGAATACTACGAGCATCCCCTTCCACAAAGTCCCGGACCATCTCCCAGAATGTAGACAACTTCACTCCCCTCTCTCCACCCGTTCTTCCCCTAACTTCCTAAAGTACTCACCCCACCCCATTGGATTTCGGATTTACGCTTAGTTTCAACCCCAACCCTCTCATCCCTTCCTGATCCTCTCTTTATACCTACTTCTTTCCATCGACTTCCTCAGATTCCATCAATTTTAACAACGTTCTAACTACTCTAATACCATCTATCAGGAATATAAAGTGACTTGGAAAAAGTAATCGTAAGAATCTTTAAAAGTCTTTCTTTGAAAACGAACAACGTGAGCTAACCCCGATATTTGTATTTCATTTATATTATTTTAACACGAACAAAATATAATATTTCGATCGATGTAATTGTCACTAATTCGTTTCGATTAATTTTCTATCGAAATAAGAATTTTTTAAAAAGAGACTACTTAAAAAGGAAACTTGACTGATAATCAAATGACTCCTATATAAATCATCCCTAAAAACTCGGCTAAACACGAAAGGAACTTTCGTATAAAAAATATCCTTCCTGTTAAATAAACACGCTCTAAACAGATTCAAAATACGAATAACAAGAAATTATGCTAAAGGAAAAGAAAAGAGAAAAGAAAAAGATCTATCTGCACGCACCTGTGCGCAACTAAAATGCAACAATGTAGTAGAAGAATAAGAAGAAGTTAAAAAAGAATAAGAAGAAAAATAAGAAGAAGAAAAAGAAGAAGAAGAAGAAGAAGACGAAGGGACTATTAAAAGAAGAAGAAGAAGAAGAAGAAGAGTTCGTACTACGTTTGTCTGTCTGTCGGTGTATGTGTATATATATGTTTTTAGAAAGGCGCGTACGACTGTCACTGGCGATGTGACTCGCATATAAGGTGTTCACCTGTCACTTAGGCGCGTTCCAGAAACAGCCTCAATTACGTGGCTCCGCGCAAACTCACCGAGGAAGGTAGGTAAGCTCTCTCGGTGCTTAAGCCCGGCTGTTACCCTGTTCAACTAAAAGTCCGAGGTAACGCCGGTTAACTTGCCTGGTCTCTCTCTCTCTCTCTCTCTCTCTCTCCCTCTCTCTTTTTCTCTCTCTCTCTCTTTCTCTATGTAACGTAGCTACGTACTCGTTATCTCGTCCGAACGATCGACAGACACACAGTGCGCGTGAGCGCTTCCAACTCGCAATCTTGCGAGCCCAGATAGATAGCCGACGTCCTTTCAGCCTCCTCTGCAACCTCCACATGCGCAGGACTAAAACTTTTCTTCTTCTTCTTCTACTTCTTCTTCTTCTTCTTCTTCTTCTTCGCCTTTGCCTTCGTCTTCGTCCTCTTCTACTTCTTTTTTTTTTTTTACTTTTTATTTCTTCCTTTTTTCATCTCTTATTTCTCTGTCTTTTTCCTTCAACCGACTTTAATTTCGATCTTGGCCGATCGACGGAGATGGTATTGCCTGTAATTGGTTCCGTATCGATGAATGATACCCTCTTTAAGATGCCACGCCGCTCGAACGATCTTTTCACTGATCTCTTGGAAAATGGTACACTCTGGTACCGACGATCTTCGATGAATCTTCCTGAATTCCGTTGTATCGATGTTAGAGTTACGCTTTCGAGAGAGTATCCTTTCGTGTGATCATTGTCCTTTTACATGGATATTGGTCGGTATTAATTATCGCCGAAAGAAAATAGTTACGTTTTGTTCGTAACCCTTTTTGTAACTCTCTAATTGTTAGTTGATCTTATTTAATTGTTACTCGAGATTATAAATAGGATTCGGTTCAAAAAATAAGAGAAACATGGTACCTGTTAAAAAAGTGCAGTTTCTTAAATTGTAATTTGTTGAAAAAATTGTTTAGAAATTTTTTTGAATTTCTTATTTGTATATTTAATAATTGTATTTGTTGATATGCATCGATCAAGTGTAAGAGAGATATATAGATGATGTAAATAGATTTAACAAAAAATTTCCTCATTTATATGCTCTTTTTATAGAGTCATTCAAACTAATACGTAAGTAGTTATACCATAAGTATTATACATGATATTACACGTAATACTTATACATATATCTATACCTATAATATTTCTATAATAACTAATAATGAGATCAAGCTAAATTTATATATATATATATATAATTAATGTAATATAATATAATAAATGTAATAAATATTAATAGAATAAATGTAATATAATAATTACAGTAATAGTATAGAAATTAAATAGAATGTTAAAATACATTAAAGTATTTCGCGATTAACAAACAAATGTATATACTTATATATTATATTTATAAAAACTTCTGATTTTCCTAAATAAAGTCTCTAAATTTTTATGTTACATTTCAACAAATTAAAAAAGAAATCAGAAAATTTTTCGAATAAAATCCAAAACTTGAACAGATACGAACAAAGTTATCTCGATTTCTGAGTTATCCTTAATCGTTCCAAGCCTATATCCTTTTCCATCTCCGTCACTCTTTTTTCTATTTCGAAATGGCACGCGTAAGCGAGAATAATGAAAGCGTGCTCGTGCTTCAGGATATCACTTTGGTATGCATGGATAATGAAGAGCTCAATTAATCCGGATTATTAATTGATATTCTAATTACGCGACACGACGAGCACGTCCGCTGATCAGAAACGCGTTGCAAACATTTTCAAGGTTAACGCGAATGGATAACGAGAGACGGACTTTGCATTGCATTTCTCTCTGTTTCTCTCTCTCTTTCTCTCTCTCTCTCTCTTACTCGTTATCATCCTCTTTTGTTCGTGAAAATATTTCAATACTAATCGCTTACGTTATTTAACGCGTTCACTGTCAGAACAATTTTGCATAAATCAATATGTTCATCCGCTATCTTTCGCATAACTTTTTGTAAATATAAGATACAGGAAAATTCATTATCATATTTTTTATATTAAACTTTATACGTGTCTATTAAATATGTATATGTATATTTTTCAGAATTTGTAATTATATGTTCTATATTTAAGTAAATTTAAATAGACGCTTACGTAAAAGAAAAATTCATATATATTATATAAATATATACATTTATTTACTCCGGACAAAGTTAATTTATTTATATTTTTCGATCGATAATATAACAGTATCGTTTTAGGTAAACCAGAAAAGCACAAAATATTTTTTCAACATGATATTAACGACGAGAATATAATCATCCAATCTCGTCGAGAACTTATACGGCTGCTATCATCGTACTCGCTCGTTTCTGTAATAAGAACGGACACCTCCGGCCATACGCATAAAATGGGTATTTAACTTTTGCACGACTCGACGTTTATCTTCTTAAATCCTAGAGTTTCAACGGATAATTTAATACAAGAGAATCTGTAATGCCCGATTTCGCGATTCGAAACGACCAAAAGCAAAATCACCACTGCTAGAAAACCTTTCGTTGCTTAATTACATAGTTACATATCTATGTATTTACATACGAGCTAAGATATATTCTCCTGATGAGTCCTCTCCTTTTATTGCCACGAGAAATTGGATATTCGTTAATGGAAATTAATATTGCGCCAGCAACGTTCACGTACTCCGATGCCATGTAATAAATATATGTTAATAATAATAATAAATATATGTTAGTTGTTTTGTATTTATGTAGATATATATATATATATATATATATATATATATATATATATATTCGAGTTTATTTGAGACGAATTCCAATACCTTTTACGCGATAATTTTTCTTCTCGTTATTCGACGTTAAAATATTTGACTTTTAATTTGTTTCCATCGTTAGCCTTCTTTCCTTCTTTTAAAAAGTCGAAATGAACGTATGTATCTGTATATATATATAAATTTCGTAATTACATTATCTCTGTAAGATCACTTTGAAAAGTTGTTTCATCATCGTATTACCAAAACTTTATATATTTCGATTGATAAATCAACGTTCTTATAAAATCTATTACTAGAAGGTAACTTAATTGGCAAGCATGACATTTGACATTCTTTCTATAACAGACAAATTGATCTACTTACTATACGAGAAATGTCTACATTTCGAATATCTACCAATCGTAAAGTGATTTAGTTATATTTTTTTTTCAAAATTTATCTCGAAAACATTAGAATAAACACAGCTAAATATTTCAAAGAAAAACTTTTTTGAATTATTATACCGAATGTAATTATTATATAAGTCGTTATATAAAATATACGAACAGAAAGTTGAACCAATTGTTACACTAACAGAGTAAAAAGTATGCATCTGAAAAAATGACGATTAAAAAATTGAGAATAAAAATAACCGGAAGAAAATAATCTCGATAAGTTTCAATATACATACTTATTACTAATTTCTATCAAAATCATTAATGAACTTTTCCGATTAACGATTAATGATTCTTCGAAAACATTGAAACTAATTATGAAAAGATTAACCTCCAATCACTATTTTAAGTAATTTTGAACTTTCTTTCTCTCCCTCTTTCTCTTTTGCTTTCGTTGTATCGATTGAAACGTTGAAAGAAGGACGATCGCGGCATGCGTTAAACGAAATACCGACGAATAAACAAACGAGAAGAGATATTTTTTCGATCGATGTCTCTTTCGGCACGCACAGCCGAGCCAAACCCCGTCGAATAAAATCCGCAGCTGGACAGTGGCGACCAATCGCGTAGATTCGAGGCGGTCCAATAATCTCCCCTTCGGTTTCGACGATCACGCTCGAAACATTATTTTTTAATCCTCCGTGTGCGTAGTCGAGCCATCGTCGTCGTAGTCGTTGAGCTTCAACCCTCTTTCCTACCCCGTCAACCCTCCCGGCTAAATAAACTCGACGATATTATTTTTCAATCGCCGACAGCGTGCGTACACGTTGGGGTGGCTGGTCCTAAAACGACACGCTTCGATAAAATGACGCTTTTCGCGTTTTCTCTCTCTCTCTCTCTCTCTCTCTCTTTCCTTCTTTCTCTGCTACTCTCTCACTCTCTTTCACACATACACGTTTCTATCTCGCTTCTACTTTTCATGACGATCGACAGGACAGTATCATGTTTCGTTGATATATCTAGAAATAAACTAAACCGAACTACTGATATACTAGTTCTTTCCTAACGAAATATATATAAGTGTAAATATCTAGATACTTCTAGCTCCTATGATTTTCAGAGAATCAAATTCTAAGAAGATTAGTCGAAATGTTGATTGTTTGAATATCATTTTCATAATCAATTTTGAAGAATTGAATTCGAGTGACCAAAACTGTTCGCATAGGACGTCATCATTTTGTAAAATTTTTTGCCCTAAAAAAAAAGGAACAAAGAAAGAGGACAGGAATAGAGATCTTCGATTTTGTTAAAAGTGATGCTGTCGGAATGATGTAATGTCTTCTGTCATCATTCGTCAACAAAATATATATATATAAAAACAAACATGATCGTGAATAATTATTAACAAAGGTTGAAAAGGTATCACGAAGGTTCAACAATTGCTCGGTGTAAGCGCAAACTCGTAAAATTACCTAAAAGAAGAGAAAGTCGTGTAGGTATATGGGAAATCTTTTGAGTAGAGAGATCCCGGTTAATCTCGATTCATAAATATGCGTAGTCTCGTTCGTGAAAGACGATAAGGACGATGAACGTTACAATAATACGATATTAACGAGGAACTTGTAGCTAAGCGTAAAGCGAAAACGCTATTCGTGTTTGCGCGACGAAAGATCGACGGTGTGAGGAGTAAGACTTTAATGGGATTTTAAATTATCCGATTTTAATGTACCATTGTTCGCTTCCACAAACGAGACTCTTAAGCACACGCGAGAGAGAAATACAGGTGATAACCTTCCTCGGGATATCGCGAATTTAATTTCACTTTAATACTTACCACTGTGCGATAAGAAAACTCTCCCGTTCGTTCTCCTCTCATTACGATCGTTGCGTTTGCAAACGATCTTCCTTACGATCGAACGATCGTTTTACTCGATGTCCGAGAAAATTGCTTGCGATTAGTACCGAAGAGAAGAAAGGTTTTAATACATTGCTAGAGAAAATATTATGTACTTGTCGCAAAAAAGATAGAGAAAAAGAAAATTCTTTAATGGATCCGTAAAGAAGAGAACCAAAAAAAAAACGAAGAAAAAAAAGAGAAAAAAATTAAGAAATAAAAATTACTTTTTTCTCGTTTTTTTTTTTTTCTCTCAAAGTAAACTTCCGTTCGTAACGACAACGCTCGAGTGATTGGTACGCTCGGTACCGTTCTCTTCTCCGAAGTACACGATTTCCATCGACTCTTCCGTGAGAGAAAAAGAAAGGAAGGAAGAAAGAAAGAAAGAGAAAGAGAGAGAAAGAGAGAGAGAAAAAGAGAGGCGATATCGTAGCTCTCCCGACATGGCACTATTTTATTCTCGGCCAATCGCGCTAGACTTTTTCTCCGTGCGTATTACGTTGCCGTGGACGGTAATGGAAAGAAGTTTGCATATTATGCAGGCCGCGTACGGATTCTCTATGCATAATGAGCCGTGACGTCGCTGGACTAAAAATAAAGCATTCGCGAGTAAGGCTCGTCGGTCATCCGATGACTGTTGCGGCGTTGCCAATTTACTAAATAAATTCATATATCCGGAATAAATTTGTAAAGTTTTTGAAAACAAAAAAAAACAAAAAAGAATAAAAGAACAGAAGCAGTAGAAAAAAATAGAAAAAAAAAACATGAAGCGAAGTAACCGAGAACGATCTTCGGAAGATCGCTAGCAAGAAATGAGCGGCTTTTAGAAATTGTTTCCTCGCATTTTATTACATTCGATTTTACTTCCGCGCTCGGAAACGATTATGTTTCTTAATTGTCATAAAATTAAAGTTATCGTATTATGGAGGAAAATGGTGAAGGTAAAAAAAAAAGGAAAGGAAAAGTAAATTAATAAATAAATGTACGAACGGGTATTTAAACGAAACATTTTTTGGCTCGACGAAGGAATACCGTAAAATATATTGAACCTTCGTGTTTTAGCATATAGCCTGCGATCTCGTACGAGAGAAAGAAAATGAAAAAGAGACAAAAAGAGAGAGAAAAGAGAAAGAGAGAGACAGACAGAGAGAGAGAGAGAGAGAGAGAGAGAGAGAGGAACGAGTGATTAGATCGTAAGCCGTGCGTTTGGTCAGCTAAATTATTCGGCTTAATGGAGAGGTCCATTAATAATTTATATTCCGCGTACGTAAATAAGACCGCAAGTTTCCTCGCGAGAGCGTATTACTCTATAAGTGGCGGAACACCGACAACCGTAATGACTCGTTGCCCTATTCGAGACTGATAAATCATTAGAATTAACTCTATCGATCGGCTCGCATATAATTAACGTCATTATTCCTGTAATATTCCCGATATCCCGCATTAAATTACCTATAAATCCTCGTAGCTCATAGTTTTACCATCGTTATATCTTATTTTTTCTTTCCCCAAGTTGCTCCTTTTTTTCTCCCTCCGATTTGATAATTCGAACTGGACTTGTCGTTACAGCTTCCGTCGCTGTATGATACCTATCGTAAAATCGTATACTTTTTTAAACAAGACTCTCCATCCAACGACAGCTTTCACATTTCTTCGTACTTATATAGTACCTACCGTAGTATCCTTTAAAATCTGAAACCACACCTTGTAAGATCGAAGATCGCTATTAATCGGATTATCTAACTGTCTCGATCATTGACTTTCCCGTTTCTTATTATAATTACAAATCACCTTCACACTCTCTCGTATTATCATCCATTACAATATATTATCTCGTCACGTATTACGACATAACACGGACATAGCTATCTATTTATCTATATATCTATCTATCTATCTATCTATCTATCTATCTATCTATCTATCTAATACCTACTTCGGAAGCTAATCGAGATGGAAGACCGTAAATATCAATAAAGAAACGTTACATACGATGTAGAAATTCTCTCGAAGGATAATCATGAATTCCTTTGTTTGCTAGAGCTCTCTCGGTAGTCAAGAAGTAGTAGCCAAGGGTAGCGCGATACTTTACGAGCGAATTTACGTGAAAGAAACGACGGCCAACAGCAACGTTGTCTTCTTCGATCCGGAAGGCAATCAGCAACGTACGTACGTACATATATACTACGTACTTGGAGCGGCACGCAATTAGCAGTCACATTATATCCGGAGGCTCTTACAGAGCCCTCTCCGAACACGCAGAGAAACGGAACGTTTCACCCTAGTTAAGATTCATAAGAAAGACGCGCGTTACACGCGACCCGGTGCTCCTCATTAGAGCGCTAATTACGTACGATTAGCCCAGCAATTACCTGGGAATACATTATGACCGCGAATCAACTCGCCGAATCGCGATCACGTAGGCGCTTTTGCCGTATGCGAACTACATCGAGTCTCGTTTCTTCTCTCGCAAGAGTTCTTTACAGATAAGAGGAACGTGATCGTACGACTTCACTCGAATTAACAATCTGTTTGAATCCCTGATCGAAAAAAATGTTCTTTCCCTAGCCCTACCTAATTAGATCGAGTTGATTAATTGTTAATTGTGAAAAAAATTATACGAGGAAAAGTTCATTCGTTCATTTCCCTTGAATATTCAACAAATTCAAGAACAACATTGAAACTACATTATATAAATATGCACGACTTGTTTGTCACCCGTGTTATGTACTCTCTTTTTTTGCTTAAATTCATTAGAAAATATCGAGTAAATACTCTTATGTTTTTTCCTATATTTATCTGTATTCCCACAAGTATCTATCTGCGACATAAAATAGTCATTATCGTACGATTATATCCATTGCATTAATTCTAGAAACATAAAAAAAAAATTCCATCGAAATAAAAATGGTGAATACTTTTATTAATACTTTTACTACAAAAACAAAATTTAAGTTAGTAAAACGAGGGTTAGAAAGAGAGAAAGAGAGAGAGAGAGAGAGAGAGAGACAGACAGAGAGAGCTTGTTTCCACGATGCGTACGAGTTCCTTCCAAAATGGCGTCGACGCTGAGCGCTCCCCGGCTTAATTCACTATCTCGCCACCTTTCTCCTTCCCCTTCCAACCCCCTCCTACTTTTCTCTTTCTCCCTCTCGTTCTTTCTCTCCTTTATATCTATCTCTTTCTTTATAAGACTCCCCACCCCTTGTTTCGGGGGAGCGTTACGCCCATAGAATACGAAAAGCATGACTCTCGCGCCCTTTCGACGACTCTCCACAACGTGTTTTCTTTGGACGATCCGTTCGTTCTCCCCTCGAACACTACCACCATTCAACTCTTCGCGAATTTGCACATCCATTGGCCTTGTTAAGCGAACTCGATATCTCTTCTCTTTCTTTTTCCGCTTTCTCCTACTTTAAATTGTCGAATGAAACATCTCTAACGATCAATTTTGTTATTCTTCCTTTCAAAAATATGCCATAATTAGTTCGAACTCAATGAAGTATTTGATTACAATATTAACGATGATCGATCATCAATCGAATACGATCGTTACTAGAGATAAACGTTCAAAAAACATTTCTCGAACTTTGTCTTATCTCATATCAATCAATTTTCTCTTCCTTACCTGTGTTTCAGTTAACGATAGCGCCTGCGCTAGCTGCTTCCTTTCCGCCCCGACAACATAATGATTTTTCTCGAAGGCGTGTTCCAGCTTTAACAGTTGACTCGGACTAAACGCAGTCCTTATTCTTTTCGGTTTCCTGAAGGGTTGCAGAAGGAAGCCAGGTATGTCGGGACCTAATGAAGATAAAAAGATCGTTATCTTTGTATCAACAATGATTTGTTTTCTCTAACAAATCGAACCAGGAAAATGTAAGAATAATAATGAGAAAGATAATAATAATAATAATAATAATAATAATAATAATAATAATAATAATAATAATAATAATAATAATAATAAAAATGAACGATCATGTGCGTCAATTATTTAATTAATCAATGCACTAAAATACAATAGACGCAAAAACGAACGTATTACGAATGAAACTTAGTCTATAATTATACACCTCCGTGAAAAACACAAATATGTATCTATTATTCTTACATTGACTGATAACTCAGACTGATAACTCGAATAAAAAATAAGAAAAATATGCAAATACGCAATGTTACGATATTAATGAATCTTAAATGTGAATGAAATAAAGATTTTCAAACGATCTTGAATTTTATAACTCAACGATTTACAATGCAGATTAAGTAAATAGATAAAAAAAAAATAACACGTGTGACTATTATATATATGAATGAAAATTGATTAGAGCTCGTATAAGGAGTATCTGATAAAGAAAAAGAAGAAAAAACAATCGATAAATCAATCTAACGTTTCCATAAGTCACAATATTTAATAAAAATAATTTTGAAAAAATGTAATTTTTATAAACTTTCTCGTTCTACGATCTTTATCTATCTACGTTGGTTACCGCCAAAAATAATGATCACAGAGTGATTAATTAACGCTATACAAAAGAGACTATAATTATATCGCGATAATACGTAAGAAAAGATATAGCCAGTGCCGCAGACACGTGCACGATAGGAGGGTTGTTCAGTAGATAATTTACATTCTTAATTAACATTGGACTACGCTTGGTAACAGCAATAACTACTTATGTTAGTGATATTATTATACAGTCTATAGAAGAGTTACAGACTAATGAATTTGAGAAACTTTTTAAAACGAATATAAATGTTATTATTTATCAATCATCTGAATAATTAAAAATAAATGTCACCAGGTAATAAATATACTCAGCTGATTTTTTAAGAAAGAGAAAGAGAAACAAAGATTGATTAATTAATTAGTAATCGTTGTCATCATCGATTCTATTCTCGTTAGTAGTAGCTACCCCCACTTTCCTTCCTCATCTTTCTCTCGTCACCTCGACGTAAGTCACGAAACGCGAGCGTGCTTGGCCACGCATAATCCTACGTATGTAAGTAGCTACATAATACAACCTAACTCATATAGTTAGTATACCTATAGTAGTATAGAGGAGTACCTACTAGGAACTCGCTCAGGTAATTGAGTATTCCACCTCGAAAGAGCCATGTCGATCGTCCGATACCCACGTCTGCCGGAAGTAGCCCGAGATACTTTACCGGAAAAGCTGCACGATAAATCGCTACACCTTCTCTCGTTGCTTCGACCCGTAGCTAGGTATATACTCGACATACGGCTCTAAATGTATAGGTACATAAAATGTGAGACCAGACCGTCCACCCTTAGATCGATCGAAAACCATATATGCATATCCTATCGAAGAAGTTTTACGAGAAATATTCGTTCGATGATGTTCTCCAAGATCCAAGTCCTTCTTCCGTTTGCTATTCGTTATCTTTGAACGTTCTAATTACGTACTTGGTCTACTGATTTATATTTCGATTGATACTATTCGTAGAATTGTTTTCTATAGAAATACTTAACTACTATTTCGATTATTCCAATAAATGTATCTACGAATATTCGAATTGTTAGGGACTTTTACATATTCATCTTTATCGGATATCGATCCGACGAAACTTGATAAGATTTATATAAGATTATCCAAGTACCTGTATTATATATCCTTTCCTTGCTCAGTTGACATTCGAGACATTCGTGATTTGTGAAAGAAACGCTCAGATAATTCTTCTACTATCCGACACTTAGAAAACAACCCTTGTTCAAACAACACTTAATATATATTATTTGTTGTTCTCGACTTGATCGCTTCATACGGATTAATCGATCATTTACGTGTACGGAACAGTCGTTATTCTGATCGTAGACATTCATTATACAAACTATTTGCCCTAGTAAGCATGAAGAACGCTCCGGACATGGCATCTGTATTTTTAATTCACGTATCGCCAATCAAACTGGTCTAGACACGACCGTAAGACTATGTAAGTACAATACTTATATACATTCAGTTTGCCTCTTCGCTATCAAATGAGTATTAATCATGTTGCTTCCATTTATCTTTCCCAAGTAAAATACAAGACTTTTTAATAATAATCTATTTTAACCGAGAATGTAATATAATCATTACTAAATATAGAATATAGAATATTTTCAATAGATATCTATCGGAACATATATACTTATATACGTATCTTACTTCTGTACAAAAGTATCTTACTAGTCTCATCAACCTCGTTCTCTTCGTATCTTTTTATTAAACAGGGACATTTCTGATTTACTTGGTCTACCTTAACGGAAACAATATCTACCAAAGCACGCTATTAACGCGTTCAAAGATACGTACGATCGATCGATGCACGATGACATGCTAATTCATATTATGCAAGCACAATGTAGACGCGCAGGCATTCGACGTGCTAACCGATAGTAATGCAACCAACTTGGCATAACGTAATCGAGCCGTATCACCTTTTACCGGAGAAAATTCTACGGAGAAGTTGTACTTACGTACATACAGTTTGCGAGTAACTCATTTGCTCGAAATGACAAAGTTGTAAAACAAGATATTATATATTTTAACTTAAGTAGTTGTGACTTTTGCAAAATTTTAATTATTCATTATTCACTTGTGGACATATATATATATACATATATTTAAATAAATATCAGATGTATATAAATGTACAAATAAATGTAATACAATCATACATACATACATACATACATACATACATATATACATATATATATATATATATATATTAGAAATTGTTTATGTATATATTCATCCTACATCTCTTATAATTCTGAAAAGATTCGTTTGAATTATATTCACGTGAAATTAGAATTTAACATGAAATCGTGCCTATAGTAAAGAAATAAAAAATTCCTGTCGACGATAAAATAGACATCTCTATTCGAAAATCGCTTACTGCACGTGCTGGATCCGACAGATAATGTATATTAGATGCAGCAGACTTGCCGTTAATTGCACGCAAATACGATTCTCAATGCAAGACATCTGCCATGCTGATGATAAATGTCACGAAACAATCGCAATTATACGACTAATGAGACGCTGACAATTAAAAAACGATCGTACAAAAGTACGAGTTACAAAGTTACAAACTGTTCGCAAGAGACAACGTTATAGAAACGTCACAAGAACATTCACGATTAATCGATCAACGACTCGGGTTATCATTTGAATATTCAGAAAACTTTAATTCGATGTTACTCGTATCGACACAGTTGAATCAATCCATATAAACGAAGAACTGAACTATACTTCTCAGTTTTCTGAAATATACTTATTACATTAACTATATCAAATGATATTAAATTAAATGTTAAATATATCAATCGTTAAAGTACGAAATCTCAAAAGAAAAAACACTATAAAAATCATATATAAAAATAATATAAAAATAATATATAAAATAAAAAAAAAAAGAGATAGAGAATTCTTTCAGATTGTTGGAATGGTTCGTAGATGAAGAAGGATCAAGATGGGTGAAAGAAGGGATGCAACATGATTCTCTCGATCTTCTCGCGAAAGATTGAAGCGATATCGACCGTTGAATCTTTCTTTCTCTCTCTCTCTTTCTCTTTTTCTTTCTCTTCTTGTCTCACTCGTTTCTCTATGCTGATCTCCTAGACATTGCCTAGGGCTCGTTCATCCCGTTCGACGTAAGAAAAGACGAAGGAGAGAAGAAGAAGAAGAAGAAGAAGAAGAAGAAGAAGAAGAGAGAGAGAGAGAGAAGTAAAGGAAGAGAAAATCAGAAGGAGAGAAAGAGAGAAAGAAAAAAGTTTCCAAGGCTATAATTACATCGAGCTTGCGTTGCGGCATCGCAGCTGAGACGCCCTGAGCGACTCGAAATTACTCAAAAATAAGACTAAATGGTAAACGTATCAAATTATACTCCTCTCCTACCCTCCTCCTCCTCCTCCTCCTCCTCCTTCTCCTCTCTCTCTCTCTCTCTCTCTCCCTCTCTCTATCTATCTATCTCTCTTCACTCTCGGCATCCTTGGCTCCTGCGCCTCGCGCCTCTCGCATTCTACCGGCGATTTCTTTAGCATGGAAAAAGGAAGAAACCTATACATTGCCTGTTCTGCGGACCTAATGTGTTTTTAATTGTTGCCAAGCGTGCGACGTCGGTGATCGTACAAAACGAACGATATAATAGGGGTTGGTACGTTAACGTATATCTAATGATTTCAAACGTCAAATAATTCGAATTCATTTCCGTGAAAAATTTCAAAGTTTGTTGGACGTTCTTCCGATCGGACTTTGCTTTGGATTCGAATAACTTTCGTATATGTCTGTACGTATGTAAGCAACTATGTATGCATCTATATATATATGTACATAGAGGGTTTGTTCATTAACGTGACAAATTTTACGTTGACAAGGATATGAATAAGAAAACGATGCACGCATTGCAAGCGATAAGAGAAACATTCGTTGCATATATAACGGTATTTTACACACGCGCACACACACACAAAGATGTCCACACCCCGCCCCGTTTTCTTCTATAGCGGAAAATCGCTATGAACGAACGTGGCGACGACGCGACGGTTCCGCTGGTTGGTACCACGTTAAAGTCAACGAGAGAGCTATGATTAATCGTTCCAGGCCGATTATCGGTTACTACGATCGGCGCGATAATTAATTTTTCCTTGCGAATTAATTCGTTCTTATTAGAGTATTCTAATAAACTCGTACGGACATTTATCTCGAAGAGCTGAAGAATAATAAAGGCTACGACGTCGATGCATTAACAATTCGCCGCGTTCAATTATCCAAACCGGTTGGTTACTTTCCAACTTACATTTACTCGTGGTCGCTTGACTATGATAAGAGCCGGTAATGAACGATTAAAATTTAATTACAAGCTCGTTGATATTTCTTTCGTTATACATGGACACTTATCTGTTTAATAAAGAAAAGAAATTTCCAAAAGTTTTGTTCACACAGTGAATCGTGATAATCTCGAAGGACAGCTATCTTTTTTCGACCATATGACTAATTATTGACGCACGACCAATCTTTCATCATTTCTAGATAAACTTCAGAAACTTCGATTGGATATCGTTGCACTCCTTCGATCAGAACGAGTTACGTGTACACTTAATTAGCATCAAAATAAAACGAAAGAATGAATCATTATCATAATTGTAAAGATATGTAGATAAGAATAAATAAAGTATTACTGGCTCAATTCATCGGCTATTCTCGATCGATTTATAGATATGACAATACGTCTCGAGAACGTTCAGTCTCTCTCTCTCTCTCTCTCTCTCTCTCTCTCTCTCTCTCTCTCTCTCTTCCGCTCTCTTTCTTTCTCTCTTTCTCGTCACAACAAAAGCCAATCTCTCGGCACGTCTGAACGTTATCTCAAACGAATCATAAACAAAAAGACAATAATGAGTACGCTTCGAAGATAGTAACAGTACGCGGATATCATTGCAAAAACGTTTTAGAATGACAAGCTTAAGTTATGCGACAAGAACGACAACGATAATCAAGACGAGTAGCCAGCGACCTTTCGCAACATTGTACGACCAAGCAAATAAATTCACTCGATCGTACCGTCATTCGAATATATATATATGTTATGTTTACTCTCCCAAGAATGCATGCGGACAAACATTACGTTGTTAACTCGACATCAAACGTAAGAAAAGTGAGAGAGCGAGATAGAGAAATAGAGAGAGAGAGATAGAAAGAAAGTACATATATATCTACACGATTCAATTTCTTCGAATTCGGTATATTGAATAATATAAACATTCACTATCTCTTTATTCAATCTTGTGCAATAATTTACAATAATCTAACGTAAATTACCTAATAAAAGAACTTTCAATTTCCATAATATTATATTATACGACAAAGTTATAGCAATTCTTTATCATATTGTATTGTCTGTTTGAACACGTGACTAAAACAATTTTATTTTAATTTTCGAGATTTTAATTAAGTACGAAAGATTGAAGATTTATTTCTATATTTAAGCGAGGACACAAATGGCTGCCAAGGTAATCGAATCAAAAAGAAAGAGATACGGAACATAGTAAAGTGCGGAATGCATCTCGCTTGTAAACGTCTTTGGAAAAACAATTCCGGAACGCCGCGGGACGTATTTTTGCTGTGATCGAACGTTCCCTAGACACCTGTGAGAACACAGAGTCCGCGGTTTTCTTGCTCTCGAGTCTTCGCCACGAGAGAAATCCACTCCCATACCGGCGACGTGACAAGTTCACTAAACTCAGCGATGTTGATCGCCACTGGCAATTTCGTTGGAGAGTTTTATCGAAGAAACTAACTCGATCTCACGAAGCGAAGTGAGGATGAAAGCTATCTGATTCGTTCCTCCTAGCGTCTAACGAAAAATGATTAAAAATCTTAATAAAAATTCGGTTCAGACAGAGTTAAAAAAGAAAGAAAAGAAAAAATAAAGAAAAAAAGAAAAAATATAGTTACGATTTTAAAGAATTCGAAGAGCTTTGTAAGACAAAAAAATAAACAATAACCCTCGTAAGGGAGCAATACAGAGAAGAGAGGAGGAGATTCTATACAATAGACGAAGAAAAGAAACTCAACTATATAACGGAGAACCCGAACAAACGCAAAATCAACTACGGGGAACTACCGTAAAAAAGAAGGAAAGGAAGGACCACGAGCTGGCTCCTATTGTCGAACGTAGACACCCTGCGGTGAGAGTGTCACGGGGATAAAATGACGCTTTAATAATACCGATTAACTCGGCATTGTACTCCACCAGACGACTTTTTCGGTGTCATCGATCGAACATCGATGGTGTCGCGTAGTTTCTGTTATTTTTCTTTTTTTTTTTAACTCGCTTTCCCTTTTTAGGTTTACTATATTCATAGAACGTCAACAAGGATTCGAGTGTCATGTTGTAGCTACCCCCATTATGCGAATGGAATAAATTTATGTCACCGTCTGAATCCATTCGAAAATAGTGCCGTTCAAGTTGAAAGATTTAAAGCAAATTATTCAGAATGATATTATGATTATTATTATTATAGATAATAATCTGTATTAATTATATGAACAAAGATTCACGCATAATTTTTCTATTCGATACAATTTTAAATATGAGATTATTTTTTATTAGGTCTTCCAACAATTTCTCAAAGATCCGCTGGGTTTATTGGAATCTTATCTTGAAATTAGACGTGAACACATCGATGAACGTTTTTTCAAAGCATTTAATCAAATTAACACTGCAATTTAGGAATACCTTCTCGATAACATTCTTTATGGCAACATCGAAAAAAAACTTGTACGACTATCATTGACAACATAACATCTTAACACACTGAAATTCGAAACCCTAATTAACAACGACCTCCACTATAATTTGTCTATTCGAGACGGCGATAAAAAAAGAAAGATCAATGAATTCTCAAGACATCAGTTATACGCAACAACCATATTATTAATCCAAATATACTTCTCCTGTAAATTAACGAACTTCTTTTCTAAAGAAAACGCACGATGCATATTAAAAAAATAAAATAAAATAAAATAAACAAATAGAAAAATACAGAAAATAAAAAAAATAAAAGAATAATGGCGACCGATCTACTCCTCCTCGTTACGTTGTTTCCTGAAAGTCTATACTTGCACGATCTAAAAGGACGAAGAAATTAGATCCGTCGCCCTTCAATTCCAAGAATTAAAAACCATTTGTAGCGCGGCGCGGGACGAACGCGAGATCGCGAAGACAAAGATGGCGTCGAACAATTTTTTTACGACGGAACAAGTTTCGTGTCCTCTTCAAGTAGGTATATATTCCTCTACCGGGTGGCACGCCTCATTCCGTATAAGCGCCGATCGCGGTAAATTTATGGTAATTGCCTTTTCTACCTGTCAGAGACGTTCTTTCTTCTCTCTCACTCTCCCTCTCTTTCGCTCTCTCTCTCTCTCTCTCTCTCTCTCTCTCTCTCTCTCTCTCTCTCTCTCTCTCTCTCTCTCTCTCTCTCTCTCTCTCTCTCTCTCTCTCTCTCTCTGTTTCTGTATGTTTCTCTCTCTCTCTCTCTCTCTTTCTCTCTCGTTCTCTTCCTTCGTACTCTCTAGCTTATCTCCGTGTTCCTTTCATTAAAGAACTGACCTCGTAAGAAGAGTTCGGAAAGCAGGATGCCATTATCATCGACCTAACATCGATAACCGTAAATTGGATTCTCACGATATATGTATACGCAACAAGGTGCTACTTAAAGGGGTAGAAGAAAAAAAAAGTCAGAGATCGTTGGATCAAATGTCAATGAGAAATGAAAAGAATTCTTGACTAAGAAAAATAACATGACTGATTCGTCCGCTCGTTTACTCATTTTGTTTATAGCAACTAGGAAGAGTGTGAAAGCGATAAGAGTCTGATAAGAAGCTTAACGAGAAAATAGCACGTTACAAAATCTAAGTGACGAAACATTTACGTAATTGCTCGGAGCGTTGCTCGATTATATTTATATATCGTTATTGTGTATCAAGAAGCGTCATTGATTTCATTTAGGAACGAGATAATGAGAGAGAAGATAAACTTACCAGCTGCAAATCTGTGAGGGAAGATTCTGCCATGCCTAGAGAGTAGCCACGGATAAAGAGGATAACTGTCTCTCGCTGGTTGATGAGTATGAGGCGGAGGATGTGGTCCAGCTGGTGCGGCACCGTGCGGGTAAGGTCCATGAGGTGGTGCGTGTGGAGAGGCACCATGATGCGCTTGAAGAGCAACCGCGAGATTTGCCGCTTGGAAATGCTGGGCGGCAGCAAGGTTAGCAGCTAGCGCGAGCTGTTGCGTATGATATTCGTTCTGGCCGGTCTGAGGTGCCGTCGGTCCGTGTCCAGGTGGTATACCATAAAGAGACTTTAACTGTTCGGCTGCGACGGCTGCTGCAGCCGTAACGGCACCGGGCGGTGGTGCCAGGTAGTTTGGACTTGGCCTCACGACACCGGGAGGTGGTTGAGGATGAGATCCTACAGGTGAATCACCGTGTCCGGCTATCCTATGAGGTGGACTCGGACTGTCGTTCGGAGTTGAGCCACCGCTGTGACTGAGAACGGTACTCTTACCAAAATCCAACTGATTGCTGCCACCGAGATGATGATGATGATGATGATGGTGATGTCCGTGATGATTCGCGTGATGGTGGTGGTGATGATGATGGTGATGATTGTTATTATTGCCGGTGGTCGCGTGGGACGGTGTCCTTCGCGGATTATTCGTGTACGACTCGACGGAGGAACTACGAGAGACAGGTCGATCGGAACCTTCGGAATGAGCACCGGGTGATCTCGTCGCGATACGACGTGACTTTGGCGATGAGGAAGCCTCGACGAGCTCCATCGGACTACCGTCATCTCGCTCGATCTCGACTCGAGGCTCCAAACGATCTTTCCCAGTGATCCGATCCTCGATGACTCGGCCAGCCTGTACGCCAGCACCGCCGCCAGTACCGGCACCACCGCCACCTCCACCACCTCCGCCACCGACGATCGAGTCGATGCTGAAGCCGATCTTTGGCTTCGAGGGCACCGGAACGATTGGCGTCGGCGCGAGCGGCATCATCGTACGATTATCGTACGCCTCACCGAAGGATTCCCCACTTTGGCAACGACCTAACGAAAACTACCTCCTGCTCGCTCCAAGTGGATCGTCGGAATCAGGTTCGCTGCATCCCTTCGACTCGAAACGCGCGTGATCGAACCTCGTCCGAGACTCGTAAACACTCGCGAAATGGAAATTGAGAGATAGAAAGACTGAGAAATAAAAAGATAGATAGAGAGAAAGGGAAAGAAGGGGAGGAAGGGTAAGAGGTAGGTAGAGAGAGAGAGAGAGAGAGAGAGAGAGAGAGAGAGAAAGAGAAAGAAAAAGAAACTCGGAGCGAATCCTCTCTTTTGTAAAATCCTAGGCAAATCTTGCCTCGAGGCCTAACGGCTCACCTTCAAAATCTCCCAATCATCTCTGAAGCACATCGTCCGAACACTGCGCGTCGCACACTGAAATCGTAATCACACTAAAGTCGCGTCCTCCTTCCTTTTTTCTCTCGTTTTTTCTTCCTTTGTCGTTTAACCACGCCACGACACACTAAACGATCGAGGTCTGTCACTACACACTGTCACGATTGGGGCGCGCACGAGCGCGCCGACTCGTTGTCCTCGTCGAGCGTTTTTTATTATTAATAGAACGATCACTTGGTAGGTCTCGACGAGGACGTCAACATTTTACTTGTTTGAAAGTCGCGTGTAAACCGTCGTTACTACTCTCTTTCTCTCTTTCTTTCTCTACGCGCTCTCTGACGGATGATGCTTCTGGCACGAGAGCTTGCTAGTGTTTGAGCAAATTACAGGCTAAACGAGGCGCTCCCGCTCGGTGGTGGGGGAACGAGAAGCAAGTTAACGCGTATCCCCACTTTTTCACTTGTTCCTGACTCCAAGACTTAGTGGGGGAGAGCAACGACCACGAATGGGCGTTTCTACGTGGTACCGAGGCCGATGTTGAGGCGTATCCCTACTATAACGTGATTGGTCTGTTCCTGAATGTTCGGACTAAAGCTACCTCGATTTCTCGCCCGCTACGTGGATGCTGCAACGAGTGGGGCAACGCATTTAGTCGACGATGGGCGTTAAACTCGCGTTTTTGTCCTACGATGAAAATGAGCCGTTTAATTAATACGTCTGCCTCCTTCTCTCTCTCTCTCTCTCTCTCTCTCTCTCTCTTTCTTTCTCTCTCTCTTTTACTCTTACTCTTACTCTTACTCTATGCTTTCTCTTCTCTTGCAGTTGGCTTCCATTTCTTTATCCTTTTTCTCCTATTCCACTTTTTTTTTCTCTCTCAACAACGAGATGAACGATATCGCACGTTTTTCTCTCTATCTCTTTCTATCTCTCTTTCCATCTTTTTCTCTTCATTTTCCTTTTCTTTTATACTACCTGCAGAGAATGGAATAAGAAGACACGTTTAAGCCAAATTCCTTTGGGATGTACTTAAGAATCGCATTCTGAATACTTCGAAACACGCTGGCAGTCCAAGGATTTGTATAAAAAGATTTCGAGGACGACCACTTATGAAACCCTTTTGCAAAGGCTAATTTCATAAAGATTTTTTTACCGAAGTTTCAATAAGTGGCTAATGAATTGTGTTACTTGCGCAAGGCTTAAATTATATCAAATTTTCACGTTACAGAACTGATCGAGACAGGCTGTCGTTTGGTGGCTTATTAACACTCGGACATATTGTAAATTGGCCTTTGCGAATTACTTGTCTCTGAAAAAATTACTCTTATGTTTTTTTTCCTTTTTACTTATCTCGCATTAAAAGCATTTACCGCTGCTGAAATTCCAGATCGAGTAGGTATAGTAGATATACCTATACGTAATTGGCGGACATATCAGTGCTCGAAGCAAATCGGTAATAATTATCAAGAACGTAACGGTGGAAAGATACGAAGCCCGTAATTCGATCGGTGTAATTATATAATTAAGACGTCTATACTGTCGCTTGTTCTGTCACAATATTTATCGAACCTACCGTAATATCTTAGAAATCGACTCGACTAACTGTGTCTAGGTATATGTACGTATTACACTTATGTGTCTTACCAACCTAAGCTTTCAAAAGTTCAGATCAATAACAAGGCGTTACGACAGAACGGATGCGAGCATTAAAGTGATACATAGATAACGATCAACTAAGCGCATAGCTACGTTTAATATTATCTCGTAAGATTCATATTAATTATCACAAGTAAGAAGAAACTGATGGATCACCAATATCACTTATAAGTAATAAAATTTGTTAAACTAATACGTATACATCATCGAAACGAGATTTGTTTTCAATGAAATAGAATAAAAGATAGAATAGTCCTTTTTTTTCCATTCATCGTATAACATAGATATTAATGCGTATACTTGGTCATGATCTAAAATATATTTCTTATCACATCATCATATATGTAGATTGGATTAAAAGAAAATTAAAAAAATACTAATTCGCTCAAAGCTGATATCATCTACTCTCAGCAGTATACTCGATTTCATGATACACACGTAAAACATATGACGTTTTTCTTAATCTAATTCCCCGAAGGTGTCGCGGCCTTCATTTGGACTCGATGGAGGCTCGGCTTCTCTCCCCCTTCCCTCGTTCGCACGCGAACGAGCCCTACCCTTTCCATGCAAGAAACCAGCCCACATGGCGGAGCTGCTGAAGTTTGCTTTCTCGCCCTACCGAGGAGGCTGCCTCGCCGGCATCGACACCGTCTCTCTCGAACGAGTGAGAGAGCAGGTGTGTAGGTGCCCTCGGCCACGTGTGTACTCGAAGAGGGGATGTTCAACATGGCGACTGTGTACACATCGCGCGCGACGCTGCACCAATGCGCGAGCAGCGAGCACGCCCGTTTCATTCTCTTTTCTTTCCTTTTATTTTCTTCTTTCAACGGCTTCTTCCTTTACTTCTTCTCGTATCTTCCCTCTCTCTTTTCTTCTGTTTCTTGCCCCATCTCTCCTTTCTATCTATCCATCCGTCTCTCTCTCTCTCTCTTTCTCTTTCTTTTCTTGTCTTTCAATACATCTCAAAAACGTTTCCTATACAGTTTCATTTTATTCGAGATCACATTTGGCTTCGCCACTTTTCGCATAAACGGTTGACGAATAAAAGAGGGTGAATCGTGTATTTTGTATGTTATCGAAAGAACAAGTCAGTCCTACCCTCACCATTTCTCAACACCATTTCAACGTTTCGCGTGACTAATCGACTGGCAATCATTTTTTCTGAATAATGTCGTTGAGTTCGAACACAAAAAAGTTTCAACAGAAAGACCATTGAAATTGAAATAGGGGGATGCATTGTTCAACCACAGTCGTACATTTTTCGATACTTTTTTACCAAAGGATTTCTGATCGATCGAGAGAGTATGTTCACGCTCGAGGCACGGATTAACGAGACCGTTTGTTTGCGCCACGCGTCGATTTTAAGTCGAAGCTTCGCGACGGTACGACGATTGAAAACGAAACGTGAATCTTTCTGACGTTTTCTTGAAAATTTTACTCCCCTTACCAATTCCTCTTTCGTTTCGCACACTATGCTTTCAATTTTCTTATATATCCACTTGTATAAATATTTTATAATATTATACACGATAACATTTTTTATACAGTTAATTATCCTAACATTGACGATTATACTTCACGTTAACCCTGAGATTTTTATCACATGATATCATTAAGAAACAATAATAACTAATTACAAAATAATGTCGCGTACTATCTTTCGTCGATATCTTTGTTGTATCTTTGACAAACAATAGGTACCAAAATACAAGAACATAAACTCGAAAAAAAGAAAAGTAAAAACTATACAACTGTAACTAACGTTCAATTAAATTCAAAATGGTAGATAAGATCGTATAGAGAACATATAGTTTTTTTAGCATTCGATTATAATACCGCGACAAATTGAAAAGTGTTCGCCAGAGCATAGATCGAATTACGCACAAAGTGGCGTGGCACTTAATCAGCCCGTTTATTCGCCGATCAACGAACAATCGTCGTGGCTCGAAAAACGAGAAAGGTTTTTGTGCTCTCGAAACTCCCCTTTCTTGCTATAGGTGACATATATGTACCTATATATTGTTCTCACAATGAATGCTGGGAGAGTTCGCTACGGTGCGTATCGATTACGGCGTTACAATTATAATAAGTTTGTAATGCCGATATAATGGAAGCACAAGACCATTTTGGTGTCCCGTTGAGAAAGGACCAAAGCCTAGTGTCGAAGAAAACTGGACGGTCCTTTCATCTTTTTCTCCTTCTTTTCTTCGTTTCAAGTAGAATATACCTAGCTATACATTTGAACAAAAAAAAATTATAAACGGTTACGACGACTTGCAGGGATCTTTTGACATCCAAAATGTATAATGGTGATGGCATAAAATTGAATAGAAATATGTGTGTATACAATAATATAAAAAGAAAAAGTAAAGAATTAGATTAAGAAAATATTTAAACAAATAAGAAGAAAATAGAATAGAATAAAGATATTATTAAATAGCAATTATCTTTGATTCTGCATACGGATATAATCTTTGCTGTTTTATTATGACCGCCTGAAAGATAAAGAGAAAGATTCTAACGAATTAGAAGATGAGAACCACTGACTATTCGCGATCTCCGTATCTTAAATAACCGGTCACTGGCGATGATTTTCTTGGAACGACCGACGGCCCGATTAAATTGATTCGCTAAACCGAACACCGACGGTCAGGTAAAGAGAGAGAGAGAGAGAGAAAGAAAAAGAGAGGTGAAGGAAGGGCCAACATAAACGAGCTCGTGGCACGGATTTGCACGCGGTACGTAAAGTTTAAACGAGCTCAGGACAAACGAGGAGGCGCTTCGTGATCGTCGCAAGAGCATTCATTTTACTCTCTTTCTATATATATATATATATATATGTATGTGTATGTGTGTATTTCTCTCTCTCTCTCTCTCTCTCTCTCGAAAATGAACCGTGAAGAGATCGAGAAAAATCTTTTCAAAAAATCGAGCCTCTTGAGAATTTAAAATGAAAAGTGTCGAAGCTCGGCAAGCGCGATTAATTTTTTTAAATTACTTGAAAATATTTATACTCTTACACAGACTCGTAGGTATATCTTTATAAGTGTATTTATACCTGTATCTTTATATATAAGTACATGCCTACTTACAAGGAATACCTATACGAAACAGGAGGTGCCTAAAGGAAAATGCGAACTGATCGTGCTCCTGGCCATCATCGACGATTACGCATACTTGCTGGACCATTATGGCTCATTAAAGAGGACCAGCCCCTGCCTTATACAGCCAAGGACCTCCTCTGATCTTTCTCTCTCTCTCTCTCTCTCTCTCTCTCTCTCTCTCTCTCTCTCTCTCTCTCTCTCTCTCTCTGATTTTTTTCTCATTTTTCTTTTTATCTCCTTCTTTCTCATACTCACTCTCTCACAGATCGTCAATATGATTTTCAAACGAGTAACCAAGAGTAGAAGTGCATCGACCGAAAATTAACGGCTCTTTAGGGCAAATTGATCGGCCGTGTTCGCACTCAAATTTTTTTCCATGGAGGAATACCGATCGTGAACGACGATGATGGGTTGCCGCGGCAACTTGGGAAGAAGACGGAAGCTCGAGGTGGGCGAGCGATCGTGAAACCGTCGATCATCGTCGCCGTCTTCTGCCATCGGTCAGAGACCTCTCTGACTAAGGTCATTGGGCTGAAATTTTAATACGTGATTATCACCAAAAAAAATATCTGTATGATATACACATATGTAGTACTTACATATATACAAAAAAGGACGTATGTTAAAAAATAAGTAACAAAAACTAATGTAACTTGTTTCCTCAAGTAACTAAAATATTTTTTATAAATATTATAAAATTCATTATTTTGTTATGAGGATATCGAATAGTTACATCGTCGTATAAGTATTTGTAAACGTTTGTTCAACTATGAAAAGAAATTTAACAATCGATTAACATAATTTGTATTTTATAAGAAACGGTATAAAGATTATATTGTTTACTACCATGAATAATTATATAGTCTGCTCCATATAAACGTCCACATTTTTTTATTTACGAAGTCCGATGCCAGTCCTGGACTATAATATCGATTGGAAAAAAAGAAAAAAAGAAAAAAACACAAAATAAGAAAGTTCACTTATCTCAAGATTTTCCTCGCTCATTCTCAAGATCATTCCACTTTACGTAATCGTTCAACTACGATAAAAATCTGAAATCGTCAGGCAAGAAATCACGTACATCTCGATGGCTCCCTTACAATCTCTTTCTCTCTCTCTCTCTCTCTCTCTCTTTCTCTCTTTTTCTCTCTTCTTTAGAATCTCGAGAAAAGCAAGATGATATTCACGAGCGATTATAATCGATCGGTGCTTCGATGGTCACGTCTGCCGTTTTCGTATATACCTATCTACTTCGGGGTCATGGTGTTCGCGAAACGCGTTACTTACGCGCCATGAATACCCATGGGGCCCAGAACTCGAACTCGGGGAGCAAATCGCGTGGCTCCCGTGCTCTGATGACAGGTAACCATGTGTAATGGAGTGCTAACTACTAGCCACTTCGCGAACCAGCACCACCTTCCATCGAAGGGACGAGAAGAGAAAACAAGAAGGGGAAGAAACAAGAAAGAGAGAGAGAGAGAGAGAAAGAGAGAGAGAAAGAGAGAGAAAAGGGCTCGAGCGGATCGGCTCGATCGGCTTCTCTGGAGCTTCGTGAAGGTGAACGAAAAAGAAAAGATGAGTGAGGTTGAAGAAGGGAGAGAACTGCCTCAACGTGAGACGTGAGATGAAGAAAGAGAAAGAAAGAGAGAGAGAGAGAGAGAGAGAGAGAGAAAGAAGCATGTCGTAGAGGCATGCCTCGTCTCTTGATTTCTCAAACAAGGGGGCGGTACCACGAGGACCAGTGGCAGTCAACCAAGAAAGACCTACACTGACGCTAGATAGACCGATAAAGTTTGATTCGCATACGCAAATCACCTCGTAAAGTCAAGCAACCGAGCGTACGATGCTAAGGAAAATGATATCTTTATGAGGTAGTATCAATTTTATATCTTCGACCATCGGAGATCGGTATATACATACATACGTTCCATACCACATCCACTGACTTTAAATTTCATCAGATATATTCTTCCTTACGATCTAAAAGTCGATCATCGAGTTCACCTAGATAACGATCGAGACGACAAAAGCTTTTATAACTTATCTATTGCGATCTTTTAAATTTTCCCGCGTTGTTCACGCATTGAAAGTATTATGGCATCAGATTTCTCTCGAGACTCGAGTTGCCGCGAAATTTGAAAAGTATAGATACCTGCCAATTTCTAATCGCATCAAGTCAAATAAGCTATCTTTGAGTTCCTTCTTATTTAATAGCCCAAAAAGAATGATACGAAGAGAAAACAACGACAAGGAGAGCAGCTTGCTTCTTAGAATCAGATACGAATTTTTCTACCCCATCTCCTCCCTCTCTCTCTCTCTCTTTACCAGCTCCTCCTCCTTCTTCATTTCCCTCATCTTCTTGTCTCATTCTCATGGATCAGGGCACGATTTATAAAGCAAACACCGTGCGGTACCCTGCAATCAACGTATACAACACACTACTCGATGTACCTCCTCTACTTGTCCCTTTTTTTCCCCTCACTTCACTTCACCACTCTCTTTCTCTCTCTCTCTCTCTCTCTCTTGCTCTTGCTCTTTCTGTCTTACCTTACATCCATCGCTCAACCACCGACTATTCGCCTTTTCTCTTTCGATCTTTCTCTCTTTCATTTTGCCACTCGCGGTGCTTCGTTCTCTTTATATTTCTCTCTCTCTCTCTCTCTCTCTCTCTCTTTCTTTCTTTCTTTCTTTCTTTCTTTCTTTCTTTCGCTATCGTATCGGCCGATCGCCCCTCGTACATAGCGGACCTTATAACTCGGAGCACGTTTACACCATACTTAGGATTCTGTCGGTAGGGAATAAATTAATAGTTACTCCGGATTACGAACAGCACGCAGTTTCATCGATTGCCAGGGACGCAGCTTCTATCCTGAATCTTCCTACGTTTCTTAAGATCGGGAAGAAGAAATTAGTTCTACGAGAGATTCCCCATAGAAATTGACAAATATATATCTACATTTAACTTATTCGCATGTAAAAATTCGAAAACTTCGAAAACTGCTTTGAATTCATCCCGTGAAAAAATCTGAAGCTTCGAGTTTAAAACATTTCTGAATTCTTGTAATCAACTGCAAACAATTTCTATAGAAATTATAATAAATCTAAATATATCTGTATAATATCCTGAAATCTACCATTTCGAACAATCGAGGAAGTATCACGTGACCATCCAGAAGGATATATTCCTGTGAAAAAATACTTTCAAATCAATCACGAGAGAGTATCGTTAAACGTAACTCACGAGCTGTCACGAAACCTCTTGACGAAGGACGAAGTCGAGAGTTAATAGAGGCTCTAAACGTCAGGATCCTCGAGCATCCAGAAAGGAAGAAGATTAGATCGAAATAAAAGTGAGCCGTAGAACCGGCTATTAAAAGGAATGGCACGTAATCATACACGGAGCTCTAATAGCAGGCCATTAATGAATAGTCCGATCGTTTCGTAAACTCCAGGTAGGCAAAACTACAAAGTAGCCGAAAGCAGAATTCGCCGAGTCTGCGAATTTAGTTCGCTCGAACGCGAATTCTATGTATAAACATGTAGTCTATGAATGTATTGATGTTATCCACATAGATGGTACTATTATTTCGTAATTTAAAATATGAAAAAAAAAAAACAGCTAACGATCTAAGTAAACTCCTAACATTTGCATGATATATTGTAATACATCATAATTAGTAATAGCAAATTTTGTTTAATTTTTAAAGAATGTGTACCTGATTTTTTCGTTTATCAAAAATCACATTAAAAAATCTGGATTGTTAATAAAAAAAAATATACATAAATATATATATCTATGCAATATTATTCTGTAACACTAACAAACCTTTCGGCACGAAATGTCTTCGAACTGATGCCACCATCGCTTGAAAAATTAAGGACTATAGACGATGGTACACCTCGTTTCGTCCGATTTTGTTTCCTTTTCCATGATATATATTCGATCCTGCCTTCCATTCTTTCTACGATGATTATAGGTTGTCCATACATTAGACCTACGTCTAAACAAACTGCTCCCACATCTTCCAATGGTCCGAAGCAAATGGGGCGGGCCGACATATCTACGTTTGCCTTCATTTCTACTTTGCCATCATTGTTCCTCGCTTTTTGCTACATTTAACGTCAAACGCCACTGATTCGACTCTCATTCGTAAAATTCTTTTTAATTCTACAATGTTACGTAATAAAAATTGCATAAAGGAAGAAAGAATTTATTTGCTTTTTTTTCTTTCTTTCTTTTAAATTATTCTGGTAAAGACATTTCATTTCTTGTAATAAATATATGAAAAAAAAAAAAAAAGAATTGACTAAAATAAAATCCGTTCGAAAGATTTACAAGATTGTTTTCTTTATGTCGTAAACGCGGCCGTCAAGAACCGATAAAAGTTCTTCGTAAGGTGTGCTATTAATTATACGCCTGTAGCACTCGACGCTTGGGAAAAACGCGTGTTTTATGGGCCGCACAATTTAGCTAAACGTTTCGGGGGCGATGATAAATTAGAGGTCGATGAAGAGGCTCTACTTATCCCCCTTTGGAAGGACAACCGTGAGCTCTGAGGAAAACAAACGTGACGTTATTATTATCATTACATCGTTATAATAATTTATCGAGAAATAGACTTTAGAGAGAGAGAGAGAGAGAGAGAGAAAGAGAAAGATCATTAATTAAACGTCAAATAAATATTCTCAAAAATCAACTCCCTCAAAAATGACTTACATACCTACAGGATTGAACATTTAAATGTATAATAAATTCAAAGAAAAATTATAGTATTACGAACGATAAGTATAGTAACAAAAAAAAAGTCAATTATTTGGAAGAATCTCTTTCTCATTCATTTATAAAGAAGAAAAAACAAAATGTACCACTTAAATATTTTTATATGTATAAATGTACTACCCTGTATTCAATGAGATAAAAGATGAATGCAAATCACTAGGAAAAATAATTTCAAGCAGCATGTATAGCATCTCAATATTACACCGATTCCAGAATTTCGAATGGAATAACTTTCTCGTAACGATCAGAGTATTCCGGTATTGCTTATACAATTGATACGAGATCTCATTCGATTTTATGTCTTTCTTACGTGCTGTGCTTCGCTTCTATAAAATTACTTTCTTTCTCTCTTTCTCTCTCTCTCTCTCTTTTTCCTCCTGTAAGAGAAAATTCAAGAAGAGATTTCAAGAAGAGAATTCAAGAAGAGATTTCAAGAAGAGAATTCAAGAAGAGATTTCAAGAAGAGAATTCAACGTCTGTGAATGTGGATGATCCCTGATGATCCAAGAAAAAGCGTGGAACTAAAGTCGACCTCTTGGCCAACTCAGAACCAAGATATTATGCGTGCTAGAGTGAATTACCTGCAATGGAGAAGCGGAATGGCCGGTAGATGTACCATTGATGGCGTTGCCACGAGTTTCAACGTTCATCGTGAAAGCCAACTATATTCGTTCGTTCCTATCTCGATGATTCTCTTCGTTATTACGTGCTTTACGTCTTCGCGTGCCGAAGAAAAGAAAAAAAAAAAGAATAAAAAAAAATAAATAGGTACCTAATCGTCGTAAGCTCCTAGACGTTACGTGTTGAAAACGCCTACGTAAACCCTGTTGTCCTGACATAAAAAATTCAAGGTTTATTGAACAATTGAATTTGAAAAGAAGATTGGATTATTAACGTCTGAATTATTAACATAATTTCATTTATCCTGTTATTCTTAAAAAATTGTAATTATTACTCGTTACGTTTGATTACTTTTATATTTATTCTGTTATTATGTAAAAGATCTGTTAAAAATTATTATATATCGAACGAAATCCTTGATACAATTTGAATGACTAATATCTATGAATATGTTATTTACCAAATATATTATTACTCATTTACGTTCACTTGTTTTTATAGATATTTACTCCGTAATTATTGAACACACTTGATCACATTTGACACGAGAACATGCCACTTACATGTCAAAGAAATCGTGATCAAGTTTTAAGTTCGAAACCCGCAGGACTATGCGATTATACTCTGTTTGTCGAATCCAGACTTTGATTACGACGTGCCACCATTGAGAAAGCATCGATAAGATCGGAGAATAAAAGGATAAATGAATTTAATGCTTGATAGCGTAACCGAACGATTTGTCTTAACCGTTCACCTGTCGGACAATGAAACGTAAGTACTTACTTACAAATTAAGATGTCAAAACGTCCTGTCGTTTATCTACTGTTTTTACAACAGAACCGAGAAATCCAATTATTTTTAAGTATAAATATATAATAAGGAATAATAGTTATGTATACAATGAAGTAAAAAGTAAAGGAAAATTTGGATAACATCGAAATATTTTTATAGTAGCAATGATCTCGAAAAATTGGACGGTTATATACTAAACACGTGACGAGACGAATTCCAGAAGAGTATAATATGAAAGAAAAATAATGAATCATCGTTGGGAACTAAGGGCTACTCTGGTAGAAATGTTTTGACTTTTTCTAAACGTTCCTTGCCTCACACGATATGAGATGCATCCACACTGTCACTGTATTATTTCCATTAGGACATGAATCATACATTTTATAATATTTACTTTATAATAAGAATAATAAAATAAGAAAATTAAACGTCAAAATATATATACACACACACACACACACACACACCTACTTTAAATCTAACACACTTTGTATAAACGTGATTACAAGTAGTCATAACGAAATCGCGAATAATAAAACCATACAATCGAAGTAGTTAATAGAAATCTCAATGTAACAGTGGTTCTCATCAAAGGATATTCATCAATTAAGAATCCTTCAGCAAAAATCTAACAATAATGATGTACTTATGCGTACAAGCTCGTTGTAACTAAGCACTCTTCTGTATCGATCATCCCTAAAAGAGTAAGAGAAAGAGACCTAGGGGAAAAAGGTGCATCACCAATAGACAGTGACTTTTGGGCAAAGCTATGAGCGTCTTCTGTGAGAGCATATACGTATTTACAATACATATATACATATATGCATACGTGTCGCGCATACACCACAATCTGATACAGCCGTAACAAATGACATCGACGAACTGGCATCGTCCCTATCTTCTCATCTCGTGCAAAACTCCAACGATAAAATATTGTCTATATGGCTAAGTGATAAAATGCAAGGAAAAACGGACAAAACTTAAACCATGATACAACGTACGTCCGGCAAAGACAATGTCCTTACATTCCACTTACAAAGACTCGTTGTGCGAGTCAATATTTTTACTGTCGTCGAGGGTAGCTTAAGCGGGGCCTAGTTAGAAGACATGACGCCGGGTTATGAGCCCAAAGAGGAGATACGGGGAGGGCCTCGCTTGTAACACGTGTTGTGAACCGGTTCTACCTTAATTGTCTTAAACGGAGACTATCATAATTCTGACTTTATCTCGGTCCCGCTTCTACCCCTTCCCCAACCCTCTCGCGAGTCTTCTCGTAGATCCCCACCTTGCCCTCTGACATACCTTATTCTGGACTCTCGAGCTCGCGCGATCGTATGACCGATTCTTCGACGATCCGCCATTTTTCTTTTATTTTTCACATAAATACCTATAAATAACAAATATATGAATAGTTTACAACGAGCTTGTTAGTATTGTTAAAATACTAAGCTATATTTTCGAGGTAAATATACACGAATATACACTTTCTTAAAAAAAAATCTTTACTAAAAGTATATTTTGTAACACTCTTTTCAGAAATTTTAATTAATATTAGAAACGAGTAATTTACCCATGAATAACTTAACTCTCATTCGAAAATTTTATGAATTCAAGACGTAAATACTTGCTCTCTAACATACACAATTAAATCAAATATTAAATAACTTTGAGACATTATCATGACATTGAAATTCGTTTTTAATAAGGCACCTAATTAAATATCATACCTCTTTTATCTCTTCGCGATCGGTACCAGACAAGATTTCGGTTCGATCTTCGACAGTGTGAGGTCCTTCCTTCGAAAGTATCCATCACTGCCTGCCCGTACGTCATTTTTCGATTTCGGTGGATCGACTTCGATAAATGTAATAGTCCATAGTTCAGCTTGCTAACAAGGCTAACCCTCTAGATTCGAGATAAAGCCGAGTTGAGTCGACTCACTGTAGCTGTTTATAATGAAGCACAGTAGAACCTGATCATCGATTGAGACATTCTTAACAGATACTTCATCAATCATCGGAAACTTTACTAAACTCGACATACAAAAATATGCGTCTAATTTTCTTGTTAAATTGTTTGTTGTCTACCTTTTCGATCGGTATTAATCGATTTTTCTTAGTCCTTACGTTCCAGCACGTTTCTTTTCCATGAACGAAAAACTTCGATTGATGCTCGATTGATTAACAAAATAACGTAATTTATTTTAAACTTCTCTTAGAAATATTTTCTTACACGCCATATATTTTTAGTTGCAGTGATAAAATTATAAAAACGTTCGAATGTTATAAGAGGTTAAAGTATTAAAGTTTCTTTTGATAAATTACAGAACATGATATAATTTAATAATAATCAACTTTTCAATATATCCCGTATTGAGTGTGAAATAATATGTAATTTTATACGTACTCTGCATGAATATACATATATAAATATAAATATTCCCTTTTAGTATCCGAGCGTCCATTCTTCGAGAGCGTATGTATACATCGTTCGAAACAAAAGATTAACTACGTATCTTCACAATTACATCTAGTCCCTAATTCTTGTACTACGCAATACAAAAATTAAAACATTCCAATAGGTGAACGAATACAAGAGGTGCCATCTATGCACAGTTTTTGTATCGAATTTTTTTTTCGTCTTACTTTGATATTCTTACTGTCGGTAAAAGATATATAAAAATATTTCGAATACGTAATATATATTCTAATTGTTTTTTTAATTATTAACTATAGTAGAATAACTATTATAAAATATCTAAACAATATTACATAGACATTTTTTTTATTGTTTGGATTAATTACCGACGAAATTTTACTCAGCTGGCTAATGTCGCTTCCTATATCATCGACGAACTATATAAAGCTAATCAAAGTTAACCTATAAAAAATTGTATCAATAATATATCGAAATTAAATATTAAACGCATATTCGAAGCTGTAAAATTATTAAGAATATTAAAATGAGATAAAAAATAACAACGATTACCTTAGTAGCGCTTACGTCGTACTACAATAATATGAAAAAATTTACATCGTAAGCAATACCAATTGCTCGATAAAAATTGTTATGAATAATAATCAATAGATTATCTTTCATCTATTGATTTATTTTCAACCAAAAATATTCGATTTTTAATAAAGTCAGATTAATTAATGCTCTTTCGTAACTAACGTAGCTAATGCGATGCTTACTCGAGAACTTACTACGAGACAATGAACAGTAAGCTGATACTAAACACAACGATATAAACAATCGAAGGTTGACTTTGTTTACTTTTATATTGTGATTTTCTTATGTATGAATAATCGATTTATTTCTAGGTTAATCTAAAATCTATTACAATCAAATGTATTAAAAAAATAAATTATACGTTCGAATTTTATCTACTAAATTATACTATAAATATTTAACGATTATAAACTAAATGCATAATTTTACAGAAAGATATTTAATAATCCATTAATGAAAAACGTATCATGAAACGTAATGTAATCTTTGTTAATAAACAGTATATTTTGAAATAAGAATACATTGTGTCATACACTTTATATAATTATGCTATGAATATTAATTTATCATGCTCAAATATTGATGATGAATTTCTTTTTATGTTTTTATTTCATAGTATCTTAATCTTTTAGTTAACTTAAACTTGTGATTTAATAAGTTACACAAGTGATAAAAATGATCTGATTATAAGACATATGACAAGGGAAATAAAGACTAACATGTGAAAATAATTACATTTCATGATAGTCCAAAAATGTATTAAGCTATTATAATGTAACTGTAAATTGTTTTATATGCCAAATTGATTGAACAATACAATGAAAGTATATTGTTAATAATGATGAATAAATTCAAGGAAATCCATCATCATCTTCTTCTGCCATTTCTTTTGCTAATTCTAAATCTTGTTGTTCCCTCTCTCTCCGTTCTTCCGCAGATTCAAGATCTTTCCCATAAGATTTGGGTGGATAACGCATAGCTTTGACACTTTGATTATGTAAGTCTAAACAAAATGTTATTCTTTGATGAAATGCTAATAGTGGTTCTCTAGTACAATAAATATCAGTAGTCTCTTTACTACGCATATAACCATTTTCTGGATCCAATGTAGCCTCTATTACTCCATCACGTATAGCTTTTGCTACTATAAATTCAGCGTCAACGCCAGAATCCAAACCAAGTTTGCGTGCGATATCGGCCGGTGAGATTCGCGAATATGAAAGTCCAATAGAACGAATAGCAGTTTTAATAACATTATGCCTCAATCTTAAGATCAATGTAAAAGTATGGTCTGTTCTAAATTGTGGACCAAAATTTTCTAACACCTCTCCAAATCTTTGTAAATTTCCTAAACGAACGGCTTGTGTCAACTGAAAATACGGAGCCAAAGCACGACGCAAAGCAGCCTGCCTAAATATTTGTCTCTCAGGTATATCTCCCAATAAAAGCTCTACCGTAACTGCCAACTTTTGCACAGTTTGCCTAAAACCAATTGCAGTAGTCTGTGGTGCTTTACGCATTGCTTGAACTAGATATTTATGAGCTGCAGAATATTCCAATCTTGCAGCTTTAATTCTACCCAAATAATATAGGAATCGTGCCCATTCATTATTACTTGCGGATTCGGGAAAAGTTGATTTAAGTACAAGCTTATCTGCTTGATCATACAAATTATAATGGAGATAATTTCGTAATAAACAATTAATAAGGACAGCTTGGCCTTCAAAATCATTGCGCAAAGTAGCTGTACGTAATCGAAGATGTAAGAAACCTCTTATTTTAAAGAGTTGATTAGTTAATTCATAAGCACGCGAATGATAAAAATAACACTTAGCAGCTATTAAATCTATAGTCCTTCGATTTTGCATTACAATTTTTTGCATAAGTGCTTCAGAGCACTGTACTGCATCATCATACTTTCTAGTATCTATTAATCTCACAAGTACAAGTAGGTGAATATAAGCATCAATTTCAGGCAGCAAAGTAGCAGAAGAACTTTTAAACCTTTGTATAGCTGCTTGAGTCTCATCTACTTCCATTGGTTCATCTACCCAAGCTAAAAGCGCTTCGCGTTCTGCTGCAGACTTTGTATAAAATCCACCAATAACGCCTCTTAATACAATAGGATTTAATTTACGACGAGTGTTTGGTAAAGTACGTAAAGCACGCAAAATAAAACGTGGTTCCTTATTTTGTACAGCTTTTTCAATTTGACGTGTATGCTCTCGAATATCGTGAATAGTAAGAAGATCACTATCCTTCTTATCTCCTGAATCGCCTTCCCCATTTTGAGTATCAGTGGTTGTAACTTCTACTTCCATTGCTTCTGTATTTCTTCCAAGTACACCCATTTTGGTTTCAATATCTATGTTAAAAAGTCAAGGCAATATAAATATCGTATATAAAATGAATCGGAAGAAACAATTTATATTATTTGTCTAAATAAATTGTAGTAACAAAGAAAAACGCGTATGATATCATTTATAACAATTTATATTATGCTAATAGTTTCAATAAAGAGAAACATGAAAATTACTTAAATTCACTACTAAATAATGATTAATTTACTGTTTTTATTTAATATTATATATGCTTAAAGATATAACATGTTCACACTAATCAAACTATTCATCAATAAATATTTTCATGCAATTATTCTTTAAGCATATAAAGCAAAATTTGTTATAGTAGTTAATTTCGTTTATTCTACAATATTTTTATTTAATATATATTTCTTTGTTACCTTTAATTAGAACGAAACGATCCTCTAACCTCCTATAAAACGATATCCAATATGTCAATTCACTGCTTTACTACATTTCATGGATTATTCACACGGTAACGATACATTCGTGTTACATACAGCGACCTCTGGTAATGGCGCAAATAATTAAAAATTTGTCCAAGAATTCTTTCGTCTACACGTAAGACGAAATGAATTTTTTGCTTGCGTTTATTCGAAAAAATATTGATTTTTATTAATTATTCTAATCGACTTACCAAATAATTTATCGTAAAATAACTCTCAAAATGCAGGCAAAAAACTTGCTAATAAAGCGCAGCTAAGAACGTCACTACAGAAATAGTAATTTCTAACCTAACATATGAAATAATACTATTTCTAAGAATGACATTATTTATAACGATAAAAAAATAGATTATAATATATATTGATTGAAAAGATATTAACGTATTAAATAAAACGCAATTAAGAAGAAGTGTTACTTTCTTTGATCATTTTATAGTTTTTCTATATATAAAATAATAGCTCACATACCGATTACTTGGAATTTTCAAAGGCGAAAATTCGCGATTTTGTTGCACTTTTCCATGGATCCGAATTTTCTTTGAAATTCGTTGAGATTTCTACACTGTTGAAATAATTATCGATGTAATTAGAGATGATGTCACTTTCCCACTTCTCAATAACTCGTTGCATCGTACACGAAAAATAACGCAAATATCTCAGTTACGGCTCTTAAAAATACTGCTGTCGATATTGTTCATTGCAATTCGTTGCAATACATTCACACTTACATATATATAAATATTTTACGAAGTCTTAGATTTACCTAATTACACTCCAATGTCAACCCACTATCTGTCATTAACTTTTTTCTAATGAATATTTTTTTACTTTATTTATGATAGTATTAAAAATAAAGAACTGGAAATATTGAAAAAATTCAAGCGTCTATTCCATAAAATAAGTCATTAAGTAAATATTTTAATATTTTATTATCTTAAAAATGCATTTTATTTTAATGGAATAAATCTTGAAGAATGAGTGGCACCGATACCAGGCCTTCCATGTTTTACAGGTTTATAAGTAACCGAAAATTCTCCAAGATAATGACCAATCATTTCTGGTTTGATTTCTACTTGATTGAAAGTTTTTCCATTATAAACACCTACAATGGAACCTACCATTTCTGGAACAATAATCATGTTACGCAAGTGTGTTTTTACAATTTCAGGTTTTTCATTAGGAGGCGTCTCTTTCTTTGCTTTGCGCAATTTCTTGACAAGTGCCATAGATTTACGTTTCAAACCATGAGAAAAACGTCTACGAGCACGTGCATGCATCAAATCCATAAGTTGTTCACTAAAATAATAATACAATATTTAAATATCTATAATTTTATGGTGAGCAATGTTATGATAAATATGGGAGAAAACAACATTCAGTCATACATAAATAGGTTATAAAATAATGAAAACTTACTTTGGCATATCCAGGAGTTGATCAAGATCAACTCCTCGGAAGGTAAACTTCCTGAAGGTCCTCTTTTTCTTCTGGGTTTCATCTGCCTAAAATATGTAGAAACTTATTTACAATTGGTTATGTACGATCTATCCACGTTATCATACTTCAATATTTTTTTACGACATATACAATGATAAAAGCATTTATAAAAAGAACTATGATTTTATATTAATGAACATGATTTTATATTAACGATGGCATAGATTTTAATAGATTTTTATACAAATACACTTACTTCCGCCATGATCGTTCTTACGAAAAGTATCTCGAAAAGAAAGCTTCCTCTGCTCTTTCACGAAAGACTGTTATAACCATATACAATATAAGATCAAAGATGTAAGTAAAACAGAAAACATTGTTTAGTCTTTTATTCAGATGTTTGTAGATGGCGATGTCGTAGAATCAGTCTTTGGACTTACATTCGCATTACTGGATTGGTGAGTTTGTAATCATGTCCTCCATCAATCTTGCTATTGGACAAAATGATGAGTTTTCAATATATGTTTAGAAAATAATTTCTTTTAAAAAAAATAATTTTTTTAATTCTAATTGTTTCTAGCTGTGTTAGTAGAAGTCTTTTTTATTCTTTGTTTCTCTATTAGTTAACTTAATAAAAAGAAAATATCTTCTAAATGTATCCATCTTCAGTTGTACATGAACTACTATAAGTATGATAACCAATAGGGGAAAGCTATAACAGCGCCGTCTAGTGATCGTTTTCATAACTTCTCTCACTAAATCGACTACTCACGAAGCGCGAATATATTAAACACAAATAAACATTTATTCGTTTTTCTTCTACTCACGTGTCGTTCAATTTAATAAAATATAATTTATTAAAATCTGTTTTATGAATGTTTTTATAATTCATTTCGTAATATCTTCATATGTGTATGTTAATAATTTATATATTAGTGATTCTCTAAAAATTATTTATATATACAATGATTCTCTAAAAAACATAACAATATTTATAGCATCTAAGCTAAATAGCAATATTCTTAATTAAATATACTTTAGTAATTATTGACATTTACTGTAACACCGTCACAAAAATAATTATTCTTTAATATATAATAAATTATTTATGATAATTTTTTGTTTTCGACAAACGTAAAAAAAATGACAATACTTCTTCATTAAAATAATTGTGAAATGTAATGTAAAATATATGTAAAATAAAATGATTAATTTTTTACACTTAATCAAATTTTTTACACTTTATTTGACTATCGCTACGTCTAGCAAATTTTTTTCAATGATCTCTGACACTCAAAAGGTTAAAATATTTATATGTCATATTGTATAACCCCATAAAAATAATTCGTGATACATTTCAGTTAAACATTATTTTTTAAACTTAAAGAATTTAATAATAATATAATATTTATAATTATTTACAATATTGATAATATATTTTTATAGAAATAATATCAAAGAAACTATGGCAGTTGATTTTTACATTTTCAATTGATCTTACATGTATATTTTCAAAATAAGTTCTTTGAAGATAATTTATTAATCATGCATATATCCATAAAGTGGAGCTTCCATATATGCTCTACTTATATCTAAAGAGTTCCTGCGAATACGTCTTCCAATTGGTTCTAAATCATTGTAGCACATAGGAAAAACTTTTTCTATTGCTATTTTAGCTTCTTGTTCTGTTACTTTACGTACTCCCATTATAGATGCTTTTGCCATATTCTTTACACAATCCTACATAATTTATATTATTCCATTATTAAATTAATCAAAATAAAATATATACATTATGTATGTCTATGATATAATATGTAATTATATAATTCATACTTGATGAGCTTTTTTTATATTAAATGGAGAAGCAGTTCCTTGAATCATGGCACTCATAAAACTACAATGTACAAGATTAGCTGCTCTTATTTCTGTGCAAGCTAAATGATCAAGGTTCTTAAAATCCAATTTATTACGACAGTAATCAAACATATGTATCATTTCATGAGCTAATACACCTTGTACTTTTGATTGACTGCGAGCAGTATTTTGACATACAACAATCTAAAATTATGATATAGTTATAAAATATTAACAAAACACATCTATTTCTTTATATTTGCTTCTTTATGGTTAAATGTTATTTTAGAATTATACAGTTTTATGGTCATATTATTCTAATATTTACCTGATTAAGTTGTGCATCATAACCACCTTTTACAGAATAGTCACATATTTCACAAGAAATATGACGACGTATATCAATTTCACTATAGTTTGAAACAATTTATTACTTTTATTATCTAAATGAAATTTCATAGTGATCATGAAAGTAGATTCTGATATTGTGTTAGAATATAAGAATAATTATAATAATCCAATATATATTGATAAGATTACCTACCATCCTGAGCTTTTTAAAGCTGCCATCATAAGTTGTACTAATTGACCTAAGTAATATAAGACATTATAACTATTAATACAATAAATGACAAAAATTATAACATAAGACATAATGAACATACTATTTTTCACACATTTGTACACATTTCCTTCACATTTTAATCTGGTTATCTCTTCTTTTCCTTCGCCTATTAATTTTTTGAAAAATGTGGGTTTGTATCTTCCCCTTCTTTCAGGGTACAAATCATAACCCCAATTTTCATCATCTACTGAATTTTCTATCGTAGAAGCATTCTTATTAGATTTATTATTTTGATTGTTATCATTTATTTGATTTTCTTTCTTCTCATCCACTTTATTATCTAATGGATTTTCTTTGACTTTATCGTTATTATAAGTAAAGACAGTCATGACTCTAAAGAGATTAAGATAATTACGTTAACGCATATAATAAAAAATTGATACTTTCGGATAATGATCACTATATTAGAAGTACACAAAAAATTTTTTTAATTCTATTGAAGTTAGGTTAGCCGGTTACATCACACAATTGAGTTTCAATTATATCTATACCACGATATATACATAAATAAACATACCGTATTTCGTTTTAATAAAATAAAAGGCACAATGTAGTTTTTTTTTTTTTTTTTTTTTTTACTGAATATTATTAACGAGATATTGAAAAATTAAAATAATAATAATTTAATCTATATCGATAATAATTAGAAGCATAACTACTGTAATAGAAATACGTTCGATTATAAAGGTATCGATAATCGTTGTAAGTTGTTGCACCATTTTATGGTATTGTTAATAATAAATATTAATATTGTAATTATTTAATATAAACAAAATATATATACAGATATTTCATAAGAATGTTTTTGTTAGCACATGCTTACTTATGACTCATGCAAATTTTTTAATTTGTAAAAGAGCGGACCCGGAAGAACTACGTAGTTTATTTTGATTATGGCGATAATACAAAAACTGTGATAATTATTAAAATGTACTGTAAATATATATCAGAACTGTAATAAATAAACTATATACATTTGTGATCGTTTCTGTTCTTTATTGTCTATTATTATAATAATTTATTCGTCAATAAAATCTATGATATAATCTCATATATTTACGATATATTTCGATATAAGATATACATATATTGTATATATCTTATGATTTTTTAAACTTTATACTATTGAAAATATGTAACACTAAAAAAATTACAAGAGTCCTTGGAAGCCATAAAGATTAGTTATTTGACGTTTAACCACGTGGTTGTTGCTAAGCAACTCTATATATCCACAAAAGCTTTATCAAGATTTTAAGCAGAATAGTTTGAACACTTTCATAGTTTTCCGTATGATTTTAACAATATTTAACTATGGCAGACGACGTGAAGCCAGAAGTAATAAAAAAAACGCAAGACTTACTTGGAAAATATTTTAAAAAACCGCCATTAACCGAAAAATTATTGAGGAAACCGCCCTTTAGATTTCTTCATGATATTATATCAATTGTATGTATTCTTAGAATCATTACTAAAGTTTTTTTTTTATTTTAATTTGGTTTTTTTTTCTTATTGCTTTCTTTGATCGCCAGTAAATATTATATGAATTATATTGATTATTTTCTTTCAGATAATAAAGGAAACCGGTTTCTTAGGAGGTTTGTTCACAGAAGAAGAATTAAATTCAGACAATATAAAAGATAAGGAGTCAAAAGTAGCATATTTAACAAAACTTATAGATGTTGTTAGTAAGTTCTAAAAAATAAAATATTTCGTAAAACTTAGTAAAACCTGTTGATATTTCGAAGATATTATATTTATATATAAAATTCCATTTTAGAATTAATATCTGGAAATAATCTAACAGTAAGAGCAAGTAAAATAGTTTCTGGACAAGAAGCAACTAAAACAAATGAACTTTTACAAGCTATTGGAAAAGCTCTTGATAAAAAAGTAAAATAAATTTAAACCTATCTAAAAATGATTTGATTTTATAGGATGATACATTGCAATAATTTAATATAATATATATATTTATATGTAATTAAATTAGGTAAACAGTGCAGAAGCAATTGAACATTATAAAAAAAGTTTACAAAAGAAATCAAAAGGAGGAATAAAATCAAAAACATCTAAAGAGGATATTGCTAAAAAACCATCTAGGCAGATATCGCAAACAAGAAAATCAACTGAAAAAGAAAAACATGCATCTGGATTACAAAAGAAATTTTCTAGTGTAGGAAAAGTTGAATCAAAGACAAAAGAAGAAAGTAATCAAGAAAGTAGCAACAATAAAAATAGTAATATAGTAGAACAAGAAATTCAAGAAAATAATATTGGAAAGAGTAATGATATAGATATTCCATCAGCGGTAATCTTTTTTTAAATTAGCTAATATTTTTAACTATATTTAATGTTAAATTATAAATAAAATATTATTTTATATAGCCACTTGAAGATGAATTATCTTCCACAACACAAAAAATAAAACATTCTTCTGATACCAAACAGAAACAGGATCATATATCTTCCATGGTTCCTACAGAAGTACAAACAGGCAAACTTCCAGCAAATATAAATACAGACAAGAAATCAGAGGAACACGTTCAGAGAAAGGAATCTGTAAATAAAACAAAACGAGTGCTATCAAAACAAGGAAGTGAGTCTAAAGAATCAATAAAAATATCAGAAACAATATCTACAAGAAAAAAATCAATAGAGACTACAGATAAAGAAAAGTCACAAACAGAATATGAATCAACATATGGAAATATAAGTGATGATTTGCAGCAAACAGAACATGAGAATTCAATTATTCTTGCATCAAATTTACAGAAACATAAATTTAATAATGAACAAGAACAAAATATGACCAAATCAAGAACATTGTTACGTCCACCTACTGTTAGACCAAGTAGTGCAAGACCTGCTGCTCCTAAAATGAAAGGAAAAACTGACATGATTCTTAATGAAGAAATAAGGTAGTAAATATATACATTAACCAAACATATTAAAATATTTATTATTAGAAAATAATATATTTTGATTTTAGTACACCTATGGGAAACATTAGTGTGATAATTGAAAATGCAAATATAAAAGACAATGATAATGAAGATATGGTGATTGTAGAAAACAAAGGAAACATTGGAACAACTTTAGAGAATATTAGCAATTATAAAATTGACCATGAATTAACTCAAGAACATGGGCATCTTGTGGCACAAATTTTGGAGACTCAAAGAGAATTAGTCAATACTGATAATGTCGATGTTTTACCAAAGAAAGTTGATATTGTAGGATATTCTTATTTATATTTATGTTATTTAAACGCTTTACAAAACATTTTATGAAATACAGATGTTTTTATGAATTTAGGCATGGGAGGCGGGTACAAAACGCGATCATGAGGCAGCGATTAAGGAAATTGATAAATTACGCGGTACGATACAGTCCTTAACTCGTGCAACAAATCCTTTAGGGAAATTATTAGATTACTTACAGGTATCGTTTTAATTTTATGCTAGAATATTGATATAAAATATATATGATAATAAACTTATTTAACATATTTAAATATATGTTCGTTTTGTATAATTTGTTTACATAGGAAGATATTGAAATGATGCAAAAGGAATTACATGATTGGAGAAGTCAGTATAATCAACTAAGCAAACAATTGGAAAAGGAACAAATGTATAATCCCTGCATTTGCACCATATAAAAAATATGTTACATATGGTACTATATATTACTTATTATTTTCAGGCGTACACAAGAAATAATAGACCCAATGCAGATGACATTAAAAGAAATTGACAATAATATTCAGGACCAATTAAATAAAATTTATCAAGCAAAAGCAAGAATAATAAAAAATAACCAAAAAATACAAAGATTATTAAATGGTGACATATAAAAGTGTATTATTTTAAACAATTTTTATGTAATATTTGGAGTATATATATATATATATATATATATATATATATATATATATATATATATATATATATATATATATACATATATAATTTTTAATATTACATATACATTTTCGTCATTAGTGCGATAAATATTGAAGATATGTATGTAATAGAAATATAGATTGTACTTTTGTAAATATACGTTTTGTAAATATAAATGGTGTTAATGATTTTTTAACATAAAATATTTATATAAAAAAATGTGAAAAAAATTCTTCGAATCGATTTGGTACAATACAGCACGTATAAACATTATTTTGAATAAATAAATAACAAACATTTACAGAAGCAAAACAAAAGCATGTGTTATGAATTGTGTTGCTATTGTAACAAATATATATTTACATTAAAGTTTATGCCAAATTATGAACTTTTTAAAGCTAAAACTTCTTTGGTCCTAAATTTCGTATGCTTTATATAATTCTTCTATTTCTTCTTCGGATTTATTTTCAGTATTTTTACAATATTCAAGAAGAGTTTTTATTCCTGAAATAAAAATAATTTGTATAATCTTGTTAAAAATAAATGTGTATAATATACATACCATTTTTTTCAGCATTATTAATAAACATGATAAGTGCTCTGAATCTCTTAACTTGACTTAAGTCTTTCAAATACTGATATACTGAATCTTTTTGTGGTATGAATTCAATTTTAAGAGTATCTAAAATTTCACTGAAAATATCTGATTCCATAGAATCTTGAAATATTTTTGGCAAACTATTTAAAGGTAATTGCTGAAATACAAAGTTATTAATTTTATAAAAAGATATTGATGGATATATTATTATGATATTAAATTAATTAAATACTTTTAAATAATGATAGTGATATTGTGATGACTTATTTTTGCGCCAATCTATAAGGAATTGTACAGCTGTTTTTGGGATTTTTGGTAGATCTATTGATACATTTTTTTCAACTTCCAATGGTTTAATTAAAGAGTTATTCTGTATAATAACTTTATCAACTATATTAGATGATTCAGCTTGCTGAATATTATCTGTAGTATTAATTGGAATAGTTTCGTTTTTACATGATGCAATTCCAAATTCTGCATCTTGTACTACAATACGTTTCATTGATCTCTATGAATAAATAGTGAAATATTTAACATTTTTGCAATAAATATTTAAAATTTATGAATTTTAATTTCACATCATTTCCTTACTTTTGAGTGTAAGTGAGGTGGTTTAACAATAGGCTCTACAATTTCAACATTATCTTTCTCTGGTAACCAATTTGGAATTTGCATATATTTTGTTTTGGTTTTTATTGTCTTATTTACAACATCTTGCTCTAATTTCTTATTATTTATTTCTTTCTTTATTTTATTATTAGGATTCCAAATTTTTTCACCAATATTTTTTACTACTGATGTTTCTTTTAATGCATTTTCCTCGGATATAATAACTGGCTAAAAAAGTAGGGTTAATATGTGTATTAGATTTATATTTAAAAAAATAATAAATAAATATCAATATTAAACCTTAGCTTCTAGTTTTTTATTGACTTGAGCAAGTTTAATTTGTGCTTCTTTGTTAGAAGGTTCTAATTTCAATATTTTTTCTAAATCTTCTTTAGCTTCTTTGTATTGTTTTAATTCTAATCTAGTAATTGCTCTTCTATGATAGGCTTTTGTATATGTTGAGTCCAATTGTATCGCTGTAGAACAATCAGCTTCTGCAGAGTATAAGCTATAATAAAATAAAGCATAATATTATAATACTATAAGTATAATAATATATGCTTAAAAATATATACAAATAAAACATACTTGTCCTTTTTTAAATGACAAAGAGCACGATTTGCATAAAAAACAGCATCATATGGAAAAATTTTTATTGCCTCACTATAACATGCAATGGCATTATCCCACTTTTTTTGTTGTACAAATATATTGCCTTTTTGTTTATGTTCTGTGGCTAAATCATGCTTTTTTGTTAATTCATCTTCATTTAATTCCTCTTCAGATTCTTCAGATGAATCTGTTTTATCTATTTCTTTACATGCTTTTTCCTTCATTAAGATATTTTAATCATAAAAAATAATAATTCTTTTTATATAAAGTCTAATTGACATGACATAATCTATGCTATTTAAATATATAAAAATAATTAAAAAAAAAAAAAAAAAAAATTAAAGAACTTACCACATCAAATTTATCCCAAGCAGAGTAATCACTTGATTTAATTCGCTTTATGTTTGTATTACACTTTTCTTCTTTTGTAACAGGCTTTTGTACTACCTTTTTTTTTTTACTTCTTATTGGAGGTAAAATCTATATAACGAATATTACCATAAAACTTAAATAAAATGAACATTATTTCTCAATAATTATATTAATTATTTATTTTATAAAGTATGATAACGTTTACTTGATCATTGTTTTGATTGCGCAGCTCCTGGTCTTTGCGTTTCATTTCTTTCTCCCAATTTTTCAAGTCAAGAAATTCAGTTTGTAAATCCTCTGAATTATCTTTTACTTGTTTTTGTAGTAAAATAGACTTGTCAACACTCATACTTAAAACTATGGAAGCAAACAATAATTATTACTTCAATATAGTTTATTTTTTATTTCACTTTATGCGTTAAGAAAAGATTCACACATTAAATATTTCACAGCAACTTTCAATTTATTTACGTAAGTCAAATATTTTCATTTTTATAAAATACGAATTGATGTATCATTACGTATAATATATTTAAATAAATTTGTTAAGTACTTACTGTTGAGAGTGAAAGAGAGAAAAATTCAATTCGTAAATCCCAGAAAACTTATAAATCATAAATTTATATTAACCTATACGCATTACCCGATAAAGGATTTTACATGCTTTATACTGTAGTGTCAAAATTTTCCGCTACATGGCAGTTCAATCGAATACGCAGAATCGTATCTATGAAATTAGAAATGGGGGCTGTACACAAATGTTGTATTTGTGTTTAATTTGTTAATAAAAAAAAAAAAAAAAAGAAATTTACAAAATAAACAAATGTGTATATATGCTCATACAATTCTCACGTTTCTGAATTTTCTTAAAGTAACGATTGAATTCGAAAGATTATGAACATGTATCTTTATTACAATGAAATAACTAAACACGTTTATATTTTCGCGCTTTCAAAAGATGCGGACAGGATCGTATCGAAATCATACCTTGTAAGAAAAATTCGAAGTAAGAAATTTGTGTTTCAAAACATACGGAATGAGCTTGACATTCGAACTCTTATAGATTTTGGGTACTTGCCATCGGATCGAGATCGAGCAGACTTCAATGTTAATACATATCCGAAGGGATGATACTGACTACCGAAGTAGTTCTCAACCGACGAGTGTCAGGTACGCATCCAAAAGAAAGAAAACTTTCTTCGAGATGCTTAATCTACGGTTTACTAGTATTCGTGAAAATTTTAATTTAACGCCGATTTGTTTATCGTATATTAAAGTTTATAACTTAGAATTTTTATATACAATCGAGTGATTTGAAGTGATATAATAGATCGGTATAAGTTTTTATAGATGTCATTGTTAGTTATATTGGTATGAAAAGATTATAGTGATTTATATAGATAAGAAAAAAGATTGTGTAATACTTTTGAACTATGTTAAATACGTTCATATAATGAATATGGAATTGAACATAAGAACTGGAAATAAGAGTATTTAAAATATTGTAAAACATATCGTTAAATCGAACGTTCACATAAAATCTTTTAACAATTTTACGATCGAGTTTACATTAAATTTTAATTTGCAAATTACATAACTGAACAAGGATTAATTAAAATATTCTATGTCTACATATTTTGTTCCTACCTGGATATGAACGGTAAGAGTTTCATAATTAAACACATTGACTCTTTTTAACAACATGAATAAAGATGAACGATCGTTAATGATTGTTCTCGACATTGTATCACAATTCCCTCCAAAAACTAACGGACTCGTATTAAAGTCACTATTAAATTATTCGTTTTCTCTCTTTCCTTTATGTTTTTTCTTATGTTGGTGCACTTTTACAATATAAAAATATTTTCTTTACACTTATAAGGATCTCTAAAAAGTGCATATTATTTCAAATAAATCGAAGAACGATGATTTCTGGACAGATCAAATATTTCTTTATCTTTAATCGTCACTCAAAATATGCTAATAATTTACGAAAAAAATAACGTTAAAATTTGTTTATAGATATCGCACATACGATCTCGACGTATTTGCGAAACATCGATAAAGAATTTAGGATGCGTTTTTTGTGTAGTCATACTAACCTCAAGATTTTAATTACATCCGTGATAGTATCAAAATTAACGTAGGATACAGGAATTCATCGTTTTAGATATACGTTTGAAATATATTTAATTTCAAGGTTTACATCTCAAAATCTGTATTTCGATGCTGCAACTCGTTCGCAGATGGTTGACTTTCGTAAATTTATCAACAGAACATACCTCGATGAATTTTGTATTTTTTGATGATTGGTGATATTTAATGCTTTTTTTTTTTTTTAATATAATGCCAGTGATTATTTTTACATTGATCAAGAAAGTGAAAGAATCGTTAATAGGAAAATATTTCAAATTAACATCGTCAGTATTCCTGTAGAAAAAAAAAAAATATGAATCTTTTAAAAAGCATTCACAGAATAATAACTGACGAACTTAGTCTTCGTCACGAGTGACTGATAATGAAACTATTAAATTTGAAGTTTTATGTATATTTATATATTTCTTTTATGTTGTACAGTCATAATATTTCTCATAGTTCGTATGTTCGTTCTATGTTATTCATATCTATACTCGCGAAACATGGTGACAGAAATACACGCGAAAACTGATTAATCATATAGATTATATATTTATTTATCATCGAACTAGAGATATATTAGATATACAATAGTAATAATAATAAAGAGTGCGCATCAGGCTACGAGTAGGTATGAGAAATTCGAAGGCTTCTTTTTGTGGCTACTAACGTCTCTTGTGCCAAGACGATAAATTCGGTAGTCGTTTGTACGATGAACATAGTTGAGTTTCGGAGACAATAGGTCATGCATATATAGATATATGAAAAGAAACGTGATAATTTATTCTAATTAAAAGTTTCTTTTTAAAAGAAAAAAATTTAATTTAATACTAAACTATCTAGGAAACGTTCGAGACAACCCGATGAGAAAATTGTTCTTTTTTTTTCTTTTTCTTTCTTTTTTTTTTTTTTTTTTAACGTTATGTTTGAAGACCAGCGAGCACTAGAATAATTCAAATTCAAGGACGGAACATGGAAGTTTCCAAAAAATCATTAGAATGATTGAAATAAGTGACGATAGTCGAACGAGACAAGGCACGTTCCGCAAAACTCCCACGTCCGGAAATCTCTTGTAAATTGTATGTTTATCTAGACAGTGGCTACTTCGACGACCGATGCTATATTTATCAGCAACAGTGCATACTGGCGCGAATCCTAATATTTAATATTATTTACGGCGCGACTGTAAAAAGAGAAAAGAAGAAAAAGATTTCCAGTCACGCCAACATTCTTTTGCGTTGGCGTTGAAACTACGATGTCTCGTTCGTGGCATAATTTGCATCTCGAATTATATTGCCATTCAAGAAAATACTTATATGACGTCAACTCAATTCATTCATTATCAATACTTTTCAACTTCTTGACTATTCTAACGATATGAAAATTTATTTGATATATAACGTTATCCTATAATGGAACGAACTTTTGGGAGTTGTTATAATGTTTCTTGAGATAGCATATGCGTCTTCTAAGGACTTATTTGTCAATAAGTAGTTGCAACACGTTTTAGGATAAACGATGTCGTTATAGAGAGACATATATGTAGATACGTCTGGCGCAAAGACCTAGGCCTAGTTCTTTCCGGTTCTAACCGATTTCACCCCTTCGGGCGACGCGACTATTTCTAGCTGCTTCTATGTAGATCCGCTTGTAAATCGCCGGCGAAACGACAAATTTCATTGTTTCATTATCTTTAGGCAATGGTCGTTCGTATCAGATGATCGTGACTGTGATAATTTTGGCTATTTAAATTGTTGAAAGATGCGAACCGATCTCGAAGTATCGTGACTAGAAATTCGATATTTCTGAATTCCAACACTCGAAGGAGCTACACGTATAAACGCCAATAGAGTTTCGAAATTCTATTTTACGATAAGACGAATGTGTACGTCAACCTACAAGGATTGCTTTAATTTCGTTTGGTCGAAAGAACTCGTTGCAACTCGTTTCAAGCTTAAAAATCTTAATGCAATCTCATAATAGAATTAATAGAATAATCTTGAAGGATATTTTATATTCGTCAAGAAAGTTTATATTTCGATTCTTCCTTAAAGGTCCAGTATGTACCGTCTGTGATCATAGCATGGTAGCTACATTATATTTTTTCGATATCTCTAAAGAATGCGATACATTTGCCAATGGTAGGTAGAACGAGCGATGATCGTATTTCATTCTCTCACTTCCTAACAAATGAAAGCTATTTCACTTGTAATTTACAGATAAAGGATAGCCTGACGTTACGATTTATTTATGAAATGGCAAGACTGTACGTTAGTTTATTAAGCACTAAAATATTAATGTGCACTGTGCTCGATCACAACGATCGATTATGGTTGGACTTCGAACTATGCAAATGTCAGCATATTGAACTGTAAGATAATATGCGATCGATTCTTTGTAAATTATTTCTCTACTTATTATATAACTTATAATCATAGTTTGATTCGTAGACCAAAAAGTTAGAATTTAAGCACAACGTAAAGGGTATGAATACCCGTATGAAAACGAAAAGGAAAATGAGATTTTTCTAAATGGATAAAAGATGACCGTCTCTTATCAATACGAAGTTGCCAGCTCCACGAGCGGTGGATTTACCAGACTTCTGCTTATGTGGAGGGGTTCCCTCTACAAGCTTATTTACAGAGAACTTGTACTTTTTGTGATTATGTTCGCATCACTCTCGGCTATTTATCGTCATGCTTTGACTGATTTACAAAAGAGGTACGCTCTTAATTCGATAAATTCCGACTTGCAACAAATAAAATCCTTCGTTTCTTTTGCAGGGAATTTGAGAAATTCGTAATATATTGTGATACATTCATTAATCTAATTCCTCTTAGCTTCGTGCTAGGATTTTACGTGTCCCACGTAGCTGATAGATGGTGGAAACAATATAATGCGATACCTTGGCCGGATAAGTATGTTTTCAACTTAATTATCGTATATTTTTCTTTTAGTCAATAAAGTTATTTGTTTATTACCAGGGTTATGCATCTAGTAGCACTTTATGTTAGCGGAGATGATGAATATGGTCGCATGTTGCGGAGAGGTCTTATGAGATATTTGAATCTCTCTCTAATACTTGTACTACGTTCCATTAGTTCGGCGGTAAAAAGACGGTTTCCTACTCTTGATCACGTGGTAGATTCCGGTAAAGTAAAATATCATCTACGAAAGCGATCTCTTATTATTTTAGTAATTAATATGTTGCAGGTTTCATGACTTCCTTGGAATTGGATTTATTTCAGTCGGTACCGAGTCTCGAATTCAATACCTACTGGATCCCGTGTACATGGTTTATCAATCTGTTGAAGGAAGCACGTCGAAACCATAGATTGCCCGATGCGCAAGGTTTAAAAATAATTATGGAGGTTTGTTTACTCGAATCTCATTGATGTGAATCGACGAATTTCTTAAAAATTATCAAGTGCGATCTAACGTCGTCCGAGGAAAATTTTTTCTAAGTTTATGATCTCCCTTACACGTAGCTACGCATCAATATCGAATATTTGTTCCATCGAAACGTAAAGATCGTCATGCTCCATTAACGATAATTTTATTTCTCAAGATTAAATGTGAGCGATTTAATGACTTTCGCGATTACTTATCGGCACAACTTCCTTTCTTATCCTTGGTAATGCCTCATATAATTGAATTAACAATTAATAATCTCTGATTCTAGTCTTGATAAATTCTTCTAGAAAAATAAGAATATAAACTCCTTCCAATTTTTCATACATATATATGTATGTTGTAGGAATTCAATGATTTTCGCTCTAAATGCGGACTTTTATGGAGCTATGACTGGGTTTCCATACCTTTGGTTTACACGCAAGTCGTGACCCTTGCAACATACAGTTTCTTTGCAGTTGCACTTGTCGGTCGTCAATATATCGAGGGAAATGAAAAACAGTTTCAGCTAAAAGTCGACATATATTGTCCTCTATTTACGATTCTACAATTTTTTTTCTTCATGGGTTTATTAAAGGTAAGCACGATACAAATAATAAAATGATACAAAAACTAATTTGGCGATTCACTACAGGTAGCTGAACAATTAATAAATCCTTTTGGCGACGATGACGAGGATTTCGAATTGAATTGGCTTATCGATCGTCATGTCAAAGTAAGAATCATATTTCTCGATCATCAACAATTTGGCTAGTTGAAAACTTGCGAATGTTTGCTTTTGCTTTAGGTGTCATATCTGGGCGTGGATACTTTAATGACTCGCTGTCCGCCTCTTGTAAAAGATATTTACTTTGATGCAGAAAATCTTATCTTACCTTACACCGAAGCAGCAGCAGCATACAAGAGGAAGACTTATCGTGGCAGCGTTGCAGATATGCCGTGAGTTTCCTTCTGGTTTTCAATTATTTATTCTTTGATTTTGAACACGAGAGAAAAGAAATTATTGCAACATATTGATCGCAAAAAATTTTTATGATATTTAGGGTGCCAGAAGAGAAGCAAACAATGTTCTTACCAGGAATAATGGAAGAAGAGGAAGAACCCAGAAACACACCTCGTACATCGAGCGCTAGTTTAGTAACGTATCCTGATAGTCCAATGACTGAAAAGCGGTAAGAAATTAGTTAATATAATTAGATTATCGAATATGTATTTTTTTTAATTAATTTGATATATAGATATACGTGAGTGTTCGCGTGCAAAACTAAAATGTGGATATTTTTGCTGTCGATGTCCGCGAACGATGGGCAAGCTTTAAGATAAAGATTTTATATCGAACTCTATTAAGTTAGATTCGTTTGTTTCAGCCAGATCAGCGGCTCCCCTCAAACAACTCCATCGATGGTTAGTAACGCTAGTGAAACGATTCTTCAGTTAGATAATCAAGAACAACAACAACAACAACAACAGTCTGAAGCTGAGCAAGGCGATCAACAACGCGGGCGTTTGACTGGTGCGATGAGAAAATTTTCAGCTATTGCTAGGCATACGAATCCACGAATCGACTCGAATCGAAAGCCTTTCTTTGCAGCAATAAAAACACCCAAGATATGGCTGCAACCTTGGCCGAGTGCCACCAACTTATCACGAATAAACCGTCATCGAGGTCCCGACACACCAGCACCATTCAATGCTCCTAAAATACTATGCGTTCCATCGGCTTTACAGATTTCATTTAGCGACGAAACTGAAGATCAAGAAAATCGCGAAGGTTTTGACAATTCTGCTTTCTTTCATGAAGACGTTGACGATCGGTACATCGAGGATCAGGACGCCGATACGATAGAGAAGTTGAGAAACGTTAATCGATTCAAACGTTTCGTTTTAACGGATACTTCGGAATGTTCAGATGCGCAAATAGAAGCAATAGATTTACCGCGTTTCAGAGAAACCATAGAACAGAAATCAGAAAGCTTTTTTAAGTATCTTCCTCAAAGACAACGTTCTTCAACCGAATCTAGTGATAAGAAGGGTGTTCACTGGAGAATAGATGAGAGAAGACCTTCGTTGCTGGCTCGTCGGAAAACCATTCACAGTGTCCCAACTTCTTTGCAAATCGTCATACCACAAGCAAGGAGTTCACCGAACTTAACCAATATAGAAGTTGAAGAGAAACAGATGGAGAAGCTCGATACTCCCGATGAATCTGAGAAGGATACCAAACTTTAAATATCGATATAATTCATATATACTACATATTCGTGAGTACGATAAAATATTTCAGTTTTGATCGGTTTTTTCCGCCATTATTTATGTTGTGCGATGTTTATATACTGATTTAAATAAACTAAGTATTAATATTAATCTCTCTTCTTATAGCATTTGATACATTTGACGAATGTTCTGCAATATCATGGGAAATATTAGTTCAGAGAAATGATCATGTTTACTTATTTTTCCACTGGTTACATAATTTATAATTAATATAATTTCTCTCTCTTTCTCTCTCTCTCTCTCTCTTCCTCTATTTTTTTTGTTTTAATAAAGGATTAAATTTAGTATATCTTACTTCGATGCGCTTCTAGATTGTAATCAACAATAGATAGTAACAGATAGTAATATCTATAATAAAAACACAAAACAAATTTGATCAAGAAATAAAAATATACATAACATCTTTAATGCATATATTTATGATGTTATACTGCTAAAAATCATGACATGATGCTATAAATTTATTAAAAATTTGTAATAACATTTAACAATTTATTTAATCGTTTTATCAAATTTATATATTTTTAAAGATACATTCATTAGTTTCCATCTCAGTATTATTATAGAGTGACTATATTATTATAAATTAATTATTATTTGTATAATTTGTATATGATTCAATTCATGATTTTTTAAATTGTAAACAATAATTATTCTGTGGAAGAAGTTGTGGAATTAATATATTCTGTATTTGTTGAATAATAATAGCATTTTAGAATAAATAATATAATTATTTTCAAAATATTGGGAATAATAACGTATCTTATGTATATATTGTAAATATTTGATCCCTGAATGTTTCTTTAAACACAATAGAATGTTTAGTCATTTTTAATTAACTCCAAGCATTTATCTTCTTATTATGTTCATGAATCTTTTATGTAATAATAAAGGCATGCATTCTAATTTGATAATTTATGTATAACAATTAATATATAGTAGATGTTAGTAAATAAATAGTTAGTAGATGCAACTATTTTTTGCGTGCGTTGAGGTTAATTCGTCATCCCTGGTTTTATAATGGCTTACGCGAACAATAAGTCCAAGCGTAATTCTTGGCTGATTTTGATGATCAAAATCTTATTTTAAAGATGAAGATTTAAATAAGAACTACGCTTTTTCAAAAATTGGAAATAGCGGATCTTTGTTTAAACCTTCATCATTAAAATGAGACCTTACTCATCAAAATTGGTTAAGAATTACGCATGAACTCATTGTTTGGATAAACGTTATTTTCGATAATTAATAAATACATACTCATATACATTTTTTTGAAAAAAATCAAAATAGAAGTTCGTTTCCATACTATCTACGAGGTAAGAACTGCCAGCGTTATTTTTTTTTATAATTTCCCTTGTAGAAGTAGTTTATTTTATATTATTACTATTACCACTGCTATTACTATAATAATAATAATATATATTGTAATAACAAAAACAATAATAAGTAGAAGTAAAAGAATATATTTATATTATACACATCATGTATATTCTAGAATACATATGATGATTTATAATAACAAGAGAAGATTGAAGATAGATATAAATATGAGACTAAAAAGCATGGATTTACAACCAAATTACTAGACTACTAAACTACTTAGTCTAACCCATACTAATCCGATTGTTGTTTACGCGTGAGAATAGCGTTCATTGCTCGTGCTTGTAGTTCACATTTCGTCCATACTTCATATTTTGTCGCTCTAGTCACACACACTTCGAAAGAAAGGTGAATACCCTTCTATATCTTTTATATATATGTTTCGTTATTTATACCTTTACTTAATAAGTTTCATTGGTTAAGGAATGTTACGTTTATTTTTGAATTGTTTAATTGTACATTTATTGCTGTAGACATAAATATATTATGTATATTTAAATTCACTTATAGTTAAATGTCTAAGAATAGATTAAGATATATTATATTTGATTAACTTTATTTCATTTTTTTTTATAATTGACTATTACAATACATAAAGTATTTTTGATCTTATTGTTTTATTGTCTACTTTGTGCAGAAATAATTAGTTTTTAAATCAAAGGAATTAAAATGAATATTGTATGTGTTATATGCAGTGATTTATTAATGCCATCAGATGATGTGTTTCATACACCATGTGGTCATATTTTTCACTTTACATGCTTAATGCAGTGGTTAGAAAGGTACTATTCCCCATTTTTTTTATTACTTAAATATTTTAATTTTTAAGTATTAATTTATATATTTAAATATTACTTGTTGAATATTTAAATATTATTCGTTAAATATATTTACTCTTAATATATTACTCTTAATATTTGTGCATTTTTTTATATAGATCAAAGTCATGTCCACAATGTCGAGAAAAAACAAATCAAAATAAGATACATAGAATTTATTTTAATTTCTCTAACAATGATACTATTGTAGAGGATACATCTTCCTTACAAGATAAAGTTGACAAACTTACATTTCAAATTTTACTTAAAGACAAAGATATTAAGCATTATACTGAGAAAAATGAGAATCTGGAAAAACAAAATTCTGGGTTACGAAGTGAAGTTAAAAAGGTTGAAAGTGAAGTACGTGAAAAAGAAACTGCCATTTATGCGTTGAAAGAGCAAATAAAGTTCTTTAGACAACAATGCTCAGAAGTAGACATTATTAATAAAGAAGTCATTAGGTTAAGGAAAAGAGTGGAAGAATTGAAAAAGTATGTTTTGTTTTCCTTTTAATACTTTGAAAATGTTTATTTTGATATTTTGCAAATTTAATGAAGTTTGAAGTTTATTATTTGTGTTTTAAGTATACAACTTTTAATGGATGCTTCTGCTGAGAAAGTAGATGATATGGTCTCAAAAACAAATGATCCTAGTACACTTATTACGTACATATCTATAATGAAAAGGTATATTAGATAAAATATATTGTAAAATATATTGTAATATTTATTTTAAAAAATTTTTATTTTTAATCTATGCTGGTTCTAGAGAAATGGCTAAATGTGTAAATAAACGAAGAGAGATGAGAACTAAATTGCAAAGCGTACAGCATGAATTGACTAAAGTTTCAATGGAACGTAATTATTTACTTGAAGAGCAAGAAAAGCGGAAGTATGTTATATTTAGTTAGTTAGATTAGCATAAATATTTTAATCTTATGTTTTTAGAAAATTGGAAGAAGAATTAATGATATGTGAGAATGAAAAAATGGTATTACAAAATAAGCTTCAAGATATTGAAAATAATAGTATTACCAAAACACATGTATTAAACATAATAAAACCAAAAGAGAACTATCTAAATTCTATTGAAATATCTGAAGAAGAAGTTAAATATATTGATAAGATAGATGTCACAAATAATACACAAAGCTCTCAGAAGAGAAAAATAAATTTATTGGAGGTAACAAAATATATTTTTATTTTACACAATCTGTATATTGTAATATTATGATATTATTCATTATCTATTAATCTGTTATAGTAATGGTAAAAATTAGTAAAATATTGTTGTAGGATATCAAAATAAATTCTCCTAATATTCCTATTCAATCACAAGGCATTTTAGCTTTAAAAGAACAATATGCTGTACGACGAGCTGCCAAATCTACTTTTTCTATTTTAACGAAAAAACCCAGGCTTTCCCAAAATTCTGTTGTAAGTACAATAGTGACTTTTAATTAGTAGAAATTATATCTTATATGTATTTAATTGTTACAAATTATTATTTTTAATTAATTATTATAAATTGTATTATGTAGGAATCTTTAAAAAATGGTTCAATTGCATATGATGGTTTTGGGGGTCACTCAAAGTATGATAAATTTCCTAGTCCTATTCAAAGTGCTAAATTAAAGAAAACAAAAGAGTGTTTGTCTAAGCCAAGGAAACTAAAACTTGATACAGGAGACAATAAAAAACTTAGTGATTTAATTGTAGATATATCATAATACTTGAATTAATTTAATATTTCATTTTTTATGATTATATTTATATTTTATAATAATTTATAAGTGTATTAGTGTGTATGTGTATGATATGCCATCTTTTTTAATTTCTTATACAGATTAAATGGATTCTATGTGATTATGTTTAGTAAAAAGTCACAAAAAAAATGGAAGTTAATGAAACGATTATAATTTAAGGTGCCGATATTAACGAAGTTGAAAATAGAACAGCTTATATAAATACATTTTTGATGTTATTATTTATATTTACTATTTGATATAGTCTTATTATAGTAATAAATATAATGTACATAATAATGCATTGTAAGAGAAAGAATTAGTTTTAAAAATTAACTTAATCATGTGCCACATTGTAGATGGTATTCATTCAATTATTCTATTACATGTCAAATTTTAAAAGTAACATGAAAACGTTAAATAAGTTCTTTCATATTTAGAAGAATAAAAAATATAGTTAAATATGTCGAATTCTCTTTATACATACTATTCACCAATTTTAAAACCACGTTTTATGGGACCTCAGCTTCCTTCAAAGCAAGATTTGGAAGGTACTGACATAAGAAGTTATTTCAAGAATTACAGGAATGGGACGATTTCACGAATTATTGTTAGTGGTCACTGGTTGTTTCAAATTAGATATTTAACAAATTAAGGAACTTTTTTTTCTAATAATTGATATATTCTTATATTTCTTATTTATTATAATATTTTTCATAAAGATACCATCATACAGTTGGAATGTTCCAAAGAAATCCTACACTCCACGACCAAGTTCTATAATGACTTTTCGGGATCGACTCCGTTCTCTTACATTCCCACAGAACAATATTTCTACTATTGATCAAAAACTCATGAAAGAAGTGGACGACTTATATACAGTATTGATTTGTTCATATAATACTATTTTACTAAAAAATTAATCATTTTTGTTACATTTTTGTGAAGAACTTTTTTTCATTATGAGTTATATTCACGTTAATATTTATTTCTTTTTTTACAAAAAGGTTGTACAAGCTCACCGTGATCAATACAAGGATCACTCATCAAAACTTCATCCATTAGAGTTCTTCAAAACAGATAAGTACAAATATCAATGCGCATCATCGTTGATACCGTCGTATTTAAAAAGGTATCCGACGTCATATACAAAATACAAAATACCTTCAGTCCTTCCATTGACTTATGAAAGAAAAATAGAAACTCCTTGCATACCCGATTTGGTGCTCTCTGGCATTTACGATCGTTCAAATTGTATCGTATATAAGCGCTAATTTATTATATACAAAAATACTATATACATGGATATCCTAAAATCATTTAAAGTGTTGCTAAGATTAGAACTTAAATCGAAACGAGTGAGCAAAGTCCGGCATTCTCGCAACGAGTCGTTCGAATTCTTGAGGAGAAATACTTCCATTTTCGGAGAAATCCATTTCAGATATCATCTATGAAATTAAAACGTAGTGAGTATTTCTTCAACGAGAAACTTTATAATATTATCCGATCATAGTTTAAATTTAACATTTTTTAAAATAAGAATTTAAACAAAATATTCTAAAATCATAAAAAGCAAAACTTCAAGAAATCTATTATACCACTAAGCAAGAGTTCATCGACACTTACCAAACGTGCTACTTTTTCGGCATGTTCATGATCCATTTCATTCTTGATCTCTCCATTTTCGTTAATACCAGTCAATTTTTGGACAGCTTCAATTAAATCATTCAATGCAAGCTGATCGTCGCCGTCGAAATCTGAAAACGAATGCGAGTGTTATTCGTCAATGCGTATTATTTCGTAAAATTAAATGATTGAGACTAACAAAACTAACTATAGTATGTTCATCATTGCGGGCAAATAAAAAATCTCCCGAACAAATATTTCTTTTTTTAAACACCATCACGGAAAATTACTTATGCAATCATTATTACTAAAAATTCTTGTCCCGTCATAACTTCTGAAAGATATAAAATTCTTCAATCTTATTTGAAATTTTGCATATAAATGTATTTTTTTTTTTTTTACATATTTTTTTTCATCATAAGATGTGAAAACATTTGGTTTAGAATTGTTTAAAAATTTGGAAGATTATTTTTAAAGCGGTCTCTATTTTAGTATAAACATATATTAATGTTAAAATATAGCATTAGTTTTCTTTTTCTTTTAAGTTATGCAAAAATGCACATTTACTCGTTGCATATTAATATAGATGGAAGAATTTTTGTTTTTATAAAAATATGAATGCAACGATGGTATATAATAGATACAAGGATACTCAACAAGTAGATACACATCTTAATATTATAATCGTCGAAAATATCTGCGTTTATAATTTCTCGACAAACAGTAAAAAATTTAATAGCGGAAATTAAAGAAATTAAAATAAGCGAATAAGGACATTATGTTTTTTTTTTTTTACTTTCTTACCGAATATTAAAAATGCCCAAGCTGAACGAACGTTCAAAGGACAATTTTCTGAAAAGGCGGAGCAAAGGTCCAAAACATCTTCGAAACTTAAACATTCATCTTGTTCCGAAGAAAATATCCGATATATTGAATCGCGAAAAGGACTGTGCTGAAAAAATAAGATCGAACTTTTAAATCATTGCTCATATATCTATCACGACGATTACAGATTCTTTTTATCTTCTCGTTTATTTCTATATCTTATATATAGGATTATAAATTTTCTATATTCAAGATATAAAAATAATACTTATAAGATAACTTATGTGACTTTTTATGACATTTTTATGACACTTTATATAACTTTTAAATTATGCGATCTATGAAAAATTAGTTGCTAATTCAAGTTATATAAAATTAATATGAAATAAATTATAAATGAATATATGTCCAAATAAAGATATTAAGATATGTTGTGTTCACCTAGAATACTTAATTCAAGTTAAATTTTATAAAGTAACCCTAGTTATCTTTAGTAAGATAAGGGTTAACGACGTACGTCTAATGATTCATGCTGCTATTTTTTCGATAATAGTATCATTAATTTTCGTAGTTCTGTATTATTTGTAGTAAAACAAATAATAGGATTTTTTTTAACCGCATTAAATCTATCGATATTATTTGACAAATATGAGCTTTGCAATGTCGTTAACTTAATATTGTAAATACGTCTAGTGATTGACACTAATTCGATGAAGTAAAAATCGGACATCATTAGCTAAAATTCTATTATTACTCACACGAACTTGAGGTAATATTTCATCTATTTGCTTCTTCGTAAAGCGATAATGCAAATTATCGTGTAAGATTCCTGGTGTTAAATTATTAAGTAGATCGAAAATGCTAAAAAAAGTGAATAATGTTTTTATTTATTGATGAAAAAATATGTATAGTACTTAGCAAATGTGAATAATACTTACTGATATATTTCAGATTTGCTTAAATATGATAATTCGACGTATTCTTCTATCAATTCGTTCGTAAGAATATGATTTGAACGAAAATTTCCCATAACTTTGGTTGTTCTTTAGTGCATTACACGTATATGAAAGAGAGTTATCATTTAACTAATCTGCACTTGGAAAATCTGTTATCAACATGTGATAATTTTATCTCTACGTTTTGCAAACATATCGGTTTACAAGTCTCATCTTTCATTTTTATATTTAAAATAACATATATTTTACTCATTTGTAAATAATATCATCCTTACATTTTTTTTTTGTAATTAAAGAGAAAGCGATCGTGAATAAAGGATTTATCTCTTTTTATTTTATATATATGAAGTTCATTCACTTATACACTAGTTTGAGAAACACACACTCATAAATACTCGAAATTTTTAAAAATTTAATTAGAGAATAAGTACTGTACATTGTGGCATATAAACGATTAAATTGATTATACGAAGAATGCATGGAATGGCGTTCTTTGGTTATATGTGACGTCACCAAATTCAAACTTTTAATCGACTTTGAATATTACTACATCAATCTTCCTTCGCATTTCGACGAATGAACACAGAAATTCATCATAGCATGCTTTTCTTACAAGTAATAACAAAAAGTTAAAATAAATATATTCCAATATCACATTTCTTTAATATTCCATATAATTTATTTTATTTTAAAGTTAAATTTTGTATTGGCGGTCTTTGGCTACGTGTGACGTCAACACAAACGAACCTATCATTGACTTCGATAGTTATTATTTCGTTAGTACAACTTTGTATTCCGACGAGTAAACATCGAAGATCCTTTAGGATGTCTTTTTTACGAGTAATAACGAAGAATTAAAGTAAATATATTCCAATATCACGTTTCTTTAATATTTCGTATAATTTATTTTATTTTAAAGTTAAATTTTGTATTGGCGGTCTTTGGCTACGTGTGACGTCAACATAAACGAACCTATCATTGACTTCGATAGTTATTATTTCGTTAGTACAACTTTGTATTCCGACGAGTAAACATCGAAGGTCCCTCAGGATGCCTTTTCTACGAGTAATAACGAAGAATTAAAGTAAGTATATTCCAATATCACGTTTCTTTAATATTCCATATAATTTATTTTATTTTAAAGTTAAATTTTGTATTGGCGGTCTTTAGCTACGTGTGACGTCAACACAAACGAACCTATCATTGACTTTGATAGTTATTATTTCGTTAGTACAACTTTGTATTCCGACGAGTGAAGATCGAAATTCTGACAGGATGTCTTTTCTACAAATCTCAACGATGATTTAAGGTAAATATATTTGTCCATCACATATTTGTTGAATAATTATTTACAGTTTCTTATTATAACAGTGATACAGATTATTTTGTTTCGATTTTTCTGTTTCAGAACTTTATTGCAATCGCGCGCGTAGCAATGAAGTAATCGAGTGTTTTTATCGCTAAAATAAAAATATCGCGAAGTAGAATCAGTGTTTGTTCGTTCGCGTTTCGCGATTTAAACAATAAGTGTTTTTGTATGGACTGTGTGCAATGCAGTCATTAGAGTCAGTGTTTGTTCGCAAAGTATTTTTAAGTCGCGCAGACTGTATTTATAAAAGACAGTAGATTTTCGCGAAATAAATTCAGTGACCGTTCGTTAATAAATAATTATCGCGAATTAGAATCAGTGCATTACTGAAGAGGATTTCAACCAACTTCGATGTCGACCTACCTCATTTTCAACCAACTACGAATCATCCACCCTCAATTTCGGCCTAAATCGCGGTCCAGTGTTTTGGAGCCATCGCAGAACTTCTTAAGTAGTAAGTTAATTTTTAAGTTCCTCCGATAACTCAATCATGTCGAGAACAAAAGATTCAAATCGGTACGAGTGATTGATTGTAATTAATAAGCACGAGTAAATTTTTTCGGAGATTTATTCGTGAATGATTTCTTATTTTTTGGTTTATTTATTAGATCAAAATAGAGTCTTTTTTTTCAAACGCGTTAATTATAATTATTTGAAATTTTGAATATTTTAATGTATTTTTAAATAATTTTCTCTCGCGAAAATAGTAAAGAATCGCGATATTACGAATTGTAATAAAAAAAAACGAAAATAAACAAGAAAATATTCGCGATGGATAGTTTGTGAATTACGAGCGAAATTATGTTATTTCTTTTCTAATAATTAGAATATTCGCTTGTAAGAAGGAGCGTCTAATGATTTTTTATTATATTTTTAAATAAAGATATAATAGGTTAATCAATGTTTACCTCAGGATTTTCAGCAATTAATATACTAATTCTCGTTTCTTTCCCTATGCTTTCTCGATTTTTCGTTTCAAGATTGTTTTAGAGTTGTGTTAGATTTATCAATTTTCTTCCACGTTTTCGGATAAGGGACGATTTTAATTTTTTCGAATGTTCATTATCGAATGTTTTGTAATAGTGGTTAGGGCACGAAGCAAAGAAGAGGCTATATGCCGAAGAGGCCCCTACAAATTGTGACTCAAGAGGCAATTAGGCTATTCAGTTATTTTCGAAACTTTAAAAGAAACTTTCGAGAATGGTTTTTAGTCATATTTTAATTTTAATTGTGTTGTCACTCAAAATGCTCTTATATAGTAATAACGTAAATTTAAGAAACTGAGACGACATAACATTCCGTCTCCGATTCCACATTGTCACGCGTACGCGAATAGAATTAATACATATTTTATGCTTTTTTTTATTACTGAAGTTGAATAATAATTTTTTTGCATTCTTTTTTTTTCAAAGTTCGATTAAAATCATAATTTTACTTTAATAAAATCAAGTTTTACATTAAAGTAAAAAATTGTTCATTTTTTTTTTCTTTTCTAAAGTTCAATTAAACTCATAATTTTATTTTTATAAAATCAATTTATATATTAAAGTAATAGTTATGAGATGTATAAGGTATGATAATTGTGGGGATCATTGAAAGTGCACTGAATAAAAGTGCGTATGAAACTGAACAAGCATTGTGAAAAATGTGTATCAAGTTCTTTTTGCCACGAGTTATAGGAAAAGAATATTTGTTTAGATTAGGATCAAAAATATTTCATCTTCATTTTTTTTTATAAATTTAAGTTGTATTAAATTTAGAATGTCATTTTTTATAAATTATATATATATTTTTTTCTTTCCTTATTTTTTTTTTTTTTTTCTTTATAAAATCAAGTTATCAAAATATATTACATTAAATTAGAACTTTTTAAAATCATATTGAAGTAATATATGCTAGGAATGAAAAGTGGTAGAGAGCTTTAATATAATTTATTACTTAAAAATTATAAAGAAAAAAAAGATCAATGTTGAAAATACTGTGGATAATATATCTCTGTTTGCAGCATTCTTATAATATGTATTTTCTATTCTGACAATATATCTCACATGATCAGGCGTTTTACATTCTAATTCTGAAATAAAAAATATATATAATTTTCTTAATCTTATAATTTCTTAAATATACAATATTTACGTCTAATGCTTGTATATTAATTGTTTAAGGTTTTCTATGAAATAGAAATTGAATTATTCATTTATTACATACCTACACATTTACGTAAAGAAGTTACATTCTGTATACGATAATATATGTGAGGACAAATTTTCTTATCAGGACAGAAAGTATAATCTGTTAGTACAATATCTTTATGTCCACTTGCATCTTTACAATATTCATTATATTTCTTTTCTGTATCATTAAACTGAATCCAAGAGCATACCTTAATTTCACCATACCCAACATTATGAAACTAAAATATAATCAAATTAATTTATTAAAGAACTATATAGATACTTAAAAAAAAAAAAAGATAAATATACAAACTGTAACAGTTGTTTTTTTTGTATTTTTTCTCCAGTGTGCATGTAATTTGTATAAAGTAGATTGTGATGGAGCTACATAATTTTCCATTTGATTTTTATAATTTTCAGTATTTGTAATTATATTTGGTAAAGGTCTTAATAGCCAAGATACTAAAAATACATTAATATGAATATTTATTACATTATAGATATTAATATGACTATAATTATATATACCTGTATTAAAATGTCTAATAATATCATCAATTTGCAAAGTCTTTATTAAATGATCTTCTTTTGATATTATAAAAGGTTGGAATAAATATGCATTATACTCTGATGTATAATATAAGAAATGTATGTCTGTGTATATAAAATAATACATTAATATTAGTACATTAATGCAACAAATTAGAACAACATCAAAGGCAATTTACCTGGGTAATATAATTTGATTTGTTGTAATAACATTAGAGCTGATTTTAGTTCTGTGTCAGTCATATATGCTAATGGAACTAGTAAGATTATAACTTGCCCTAAATTACCAATTATATGCTTTTTTTGATTTTCTTGCAATGTAGTATTTAAATAAGTAAATATTGTTTGAAGTGTTTTGGCATAATTTAATTGATTGGGCCCTGAAAATAATTCTTTAAATAATATTAAAAAATATAGTTTTCAATTAGCATATTTTACAAATAAATGATAAAAACTTGCATGATACTTTTGTAAAATTGTATATAGTTTCATATGCAAATGATGGACTATTAGTGACATTAAGTAACCAATTTCCTGTTGAACCATGTAGTATACCCATTTTAGAACCATATATTGACACATCTAAATCTTCTAATAGAACTCTATAAAAATATTAAGAGACAAAAAATTGTAATATTTAAACAATCTTTTTGTTTTTTTTTTTTTGTTTTTTTAATTATGAATATATTTATATATACTTACGAAATAAAATCTTTTGTATAATCTGGGGTCCATGCACCATCAAAAACAATTATTATCTCTGCTTGTAATTGAATATTTTTATTATAACAATGTGATTCTGTAAGTAAATGTTTTTCTGTATAATTTGTAAATGTATCAACAGCATAGTTAACCAGTCGTTTTAATGCCTCATCGGATACGTGTGCTATGCTATTACGATATGCTAATAAATATGATACTGCATGTGTCTATAATATAAAATGTTCATAATTTTTTTCTCATTATATGATACCCACTAATGATTAATAATTTAATTTTAAACATACTTGTTCTCTTAAAATAGTTTTTGATGTAACTTGTGTAAAAGCTATTTTTCGATTACAAGCTTTGATATTTGAATCAAAATTAATGCCTTGATCAGAATAATACATGTCAAAAATCTGGCTAAGACGAAGACTATTAAAATTATTAGTCCATGTTTGTAAATTATGTGCAAGTATTAAACCTAAAATATACATAATTTATATAACAATTAGAAAATTATGATCTAACAATAGTTTATTTTATTACAGTCAGTTTACCATCAATGTCACCAACTATTTCAGCTCGTGTTGCATCATAGCTATCAGGATTTTTTGTAAGATAATAAATATTAGGATATATAGTACTATTCCAAAATCCAGTTACTCCTAATGTCATTCTTGCTTCTACTAAAGGTCCTTGATAAATTACCATTTCACCTAAATCACCTTAAATACGAATTTTAATTTATGTTTTAAACCTTTTTATGTTTCATATGACAATTTATTATTATTATTATTATAGTATTTAAATATCTCTTACCAGCAATTGTAGTAAGCCATATATTATCAATTGATATTCCTGAATTATTTATAGATTGCTGCCACATTGATCTTTCAATAATCATTTGATCTTTTGGTATAATAAGATCAATCTCATCTTCATTGTAATTTAAATTTTGTACATCTTTAATGATTATAATTAAAATTAAAATAATAATAAAAAATTAATAATAAAAGAGATTTATATGCAAGTTTTTTTTTAAATATCTTTATCTTACAAAAAATAATATTTTAATGATATACTTGTAAAAGTTATAGCTGATGATGCAAGTAATTGATTCAAAATAACATTTTGATGCTGTAAACTCGCAGCAATTGCTCCTATAACAGCTCCAGGAGCAATTGTGCCGTATGGAGTAAGAATTACTCCATATTCCCTTGGGCAATCTATTGCATTAATCGATATTGTTCTTCCTATGAAAATTATTTTTTAAGATGACAATTTTAGATTTAATTGAATTAATAAGATATTACCAGTTAATTTTTCTCGATTCCCAATTTCTTGGCACATACTGTTTGTATTTGTAGATTTATATTCATTTATAGTGTTTGAGATGGCAAAATGAAGAGTGCATCGTTCTAATTGTGAGAGTATTGTAGAAGGAAAAGCATCTGCATCGCCTGGAACTAATTCTTCTATTATTCTATTTTTTGTTCGTTGTGCTCCACTTCCAATAAATGGCAATATTCCTTCAATTTCATCCAAGCCTTCGACGTATTCAACCCCATCAAATTTAAACCTAGTATATAACTAGTAACATTGTTTATTTGATATTTTATAAAATTATTTGTAATTAAAATTCGAGATATTCTACATGTTTCTTGTACCTGTGTAATAGTGCTGAAGAGAATGTTCTCATATCCATAGTAGTAAATGTTTCTATTTCAGCTTTTCGTAAAATATCAATGAATGTACGTATATTTAAGGGCAATAAAATCTCATTTTTAGTACGATTTATATAGCATTCTTTAAGTGCCTCTGGTATACTTAGTTGAGAATATACTACACAATATCCTGCAAAATGGAAAATAATCCTATGGATATATCTTTTCAATATGTAGATTCAATTTTTTATAACACTTTTCTATAAAAAAAATTAAATATATAGTACATACCAAAGCATAAAAGAAACAAAATTTTATACACTAACATTTTGGAACAATTCACTGTGTCACTGAAAAAGTATCACACATGTCGTAATACTGTATGTACTCCACAATGAATCACTATGTATTAGAAAGATAGAGTAAGATAATGCCTTATTTTCAATCTTGATAAGATAAATATATAAATATATCTCTGTAAAAAATCACATTATTTATATTTCTTAATTATTTATAAAATCAATGAAATATACAATAAAATGTTAATTCATAAAAATGAATTATTTATAGGAATGTATAATATCGTTTATATATAAATAATACTTGCAAGCTAGAAAATAAAAAAGTTATGTTATAAATATCTCATGCAACATATATTACAGTCAAAACATTAATTTCTCAATATAATAAATTTTTAAGTGAAAACAAATGTTTTTTTGATTCTTTATCTCTTATAAAATTAGTCTTATTCATATAATGACCTGTGTAATAAGAAGGGGACATGTAGTCACAATACTCCATATCTTATCTTTTGATAGTGATAGTAGATATTTCTACGTGTGTAAAAAGGGAGGTGTAGTACCTTCCAAAGAAGAATAGCAAAGATAATACATTTGGTGTAACAATTAAAAAAGTAATTGTTATAATTAAATGTAAGTTGTAAAAAATTATTAAGGTCTTTAAAATAGTACATTTTAAAAATCTGATTAAAAACTTCAATTTTATTTTATAATTTAATATAACTTTAGTTATATATCATTTAATATAAGTAATAGCTTTTATAATTAGTATGTATATTATACTTGCAGATATATTGTGCTTTATTATATTATTACAGAAATGATGAAGATATTTTATTTACTTATCATGGGTTTTGTCTACAACCTAGGTAAATAGTAATTAACTTAAGATTTTCATTTTTCTAATTTTTTATAAATATTATATATTGTTTTTATAAATATATATACTGACAAACCTCAAAAGTAGCATTAATAATGTCACTTTTTAGGCATCCATGCTCAAGAAAATGCTGTGCGTACTCTTTCACCTTCTCTTCGTGAATGTTATGAAAATAAATATCTTTTAGAAAGGGATAATAGATTACCTCATACATTAAACACATTTATTGCAATACTGCGAAAAATTGAAAATTCAGAAGGATTAAACATGGATCTCAGGAGTTTGTCTGTTGCAATATTACATCGGTAAACATGCATCAGTAAAATTTATCATCAATAATATTTATTTAATATTTCTTTTAATTCTCTTCATAAGTTTATTTATATCTATTTATAATATTTTTTAAATAATATGAGATATATCTTGGCATTTATATATTATCAATTAAATATTATCAATATATAGTTTTCGACAAGATGGTATACGTCAAAACCCATCTGTAGTATCACAAGATGGAATATCTCCTTATGCACCAACTGGCCATGAATTTTTTCGTCATGCAAAAACACTTCGTTTTATACAAGGAAATGCTATTTTATTTCCTAATAACAGCATTACTGATATCGAAAGAGTAAGATTTTTATTGATTGAAATCTTTATAAGTCATAAACATACATATAATAATTTTTTTATAAATCATCTGTAATTTATGTTTAAAAGTGATATAAATGTAATCAAATAATATGATAAATTATTTATTTTAGTGCACTCTACATTTTATGTTATCAAGTAGCATAAATGGTTTGGAAAGAGGTGATGAAGCAACTGTTTGTAGATTTGCAAATAGTGCATACAGAAATATTAGAAGTATTGACAAAAATAATACTGATAATACAAAAACTAATATTGAAGATGTTGAAACTTTATCTCCAGAAGAAATGTAAATATATAATTTAAATATTTTTATTTCATTGAAATATGTTCTAATAAAAGTTTTGATTATCATATAGAGAAACAATAACAAATAAGAAAGATTCAACAGAAAATGCAATAGATCCAAATTCATTGTATCCAGAATTGCCACCTAATCATCCTGATAGAGGAAGAATATTTGCTCTACCACTATTAAGTAAATGCCCTGTAGAAAATGGAGTAATTAAGACTCTGTAAGTAAGAACTTTATTTAAAATAAATAAAATTCTTTACAGTTTTTTTTTTTTTTTATATACACACAATTAATAATTTCATAGTTGGGGATCAATTTCTGGTGGTTCAATTCTTGCTGGTATAGCTGCAGGAATACAGCCAGAAAATATTGTACTTCGAGATATATTGAAAGATGAAATACTACAAAGTACATATTCATCTGATGTAACATTAGATAATAAATGGATAGCTACATTGGCTGGTAGATATCAATATAATTTTGAATTAATTTGATTATTATATACAACATTTATATTTATATATATGAAAGAAAAGTAATACTAAATTTATACAGGCGACTTAGCTGAAGTTGCACTTATGCAAGGTCCTATAGTAGAAACATTACAAGTAGGAGTAAATGGAGATTGGAATTCTACTGCAATGCCACGTTGGTATTTTCTAAGTGCATCTGAAAAACTTCAATTTACGACTGCTGAGATTAGAGGAGATTTAGATGGATTAATTCTTGCAAATGAAATTAAATCATGGTATTCAAAAATACCTAACTTACGTCTTTCACAAGTTGTAGATATGTATTATAGTGCTCCAGGCTTATTTAATTCTACAATTCGAGCATGTAATCGTAGATCGTTATTTCGATATGTTGCACCTAATTCTACATTGTCTGCACAAGTAATTTATCTAATATAATTTTTTTTAATTATAATATAAATATTTCGCATTCAATTAAAATAATATATTAAATTGATTTAACAAATTATTTTTATTATAGGCATACAGAGCATCTTTAGTATTAAGTGAAAATTTAGCAAGAGCAACCCTGCAAGCACCTATTATAGAAAAATTTTCAGTTAAAGCTGCAAATGAATTATCAACGTATATACGTTAGTATTACATAAATACTATTATATCCCATTATACATATGCACATGATCAATATATTTGATTTTTAATAAATTCCTATCTTTTATAGCTTCATCAATGAATCAAGATTTATCATGTCAAGAGACAGATCGTTTATTTGATCACACTACAGTCTCTGTAGACTTGACTATTATTCTTGATACAAATTGGCCTTTTATATATTTACAACCTATACTCGCGTAAGTTTAAAAAAGCAATGAAATAATTTGTTAAATGTCTATTTACATATCTTTGTTTTTCTTGCAGGTATATATTAGAACATATTGACATTAATCAATATAATAGCAATTTTACTATACTTAATGGCTATGATGGAAATATAATGATTAATAATACCAATACTATTTTAAATTTCTACAGTTTTAATTCATCTCATTATACTAATAGTATGTTTATTAGATACACTTAGTCTTTATCATTTACATCACATAGAACTGAAATAATAAATAAAAATAATTATTTACAGTTACTAGAGGTTTAAACCTATCTAAGTCAATTAAAATATTAAAAACTTTAGAGTACAATAAACTAAATAGAGAGCGTAATGAAGGTATAGGAGGAAAAGCATCAAATGTGGTATTAATAATGCCATATAATGCACAGTTATTACAATCTGACAAAGAATATTGTTTGGAACAACTAAAATATATGCGTCAAGAAATTCCAGGTTATAAAAAATTTCTTGATATATTCCTCAATATATTTTATTTTATACTCTTTAATATTTTTTATTATTTATTAATTTGTAAATATGATCTTGTAGATACAACTGTTCTTATTTTAACTTATGGGTCAAAGGATACATGGGTAAATATAGTAGAAAATTCTACATCAGATTTGTTTGCAATAGGATTGGGAGATAATAGAGATGCTTTGGCACCACTTGATAAACTCATTTCGAGAATAAAGCGAAGTAAGATATAAATGAAATACAGCATATAATATTCATAAAATATTATAAAATAATTAAATACTCAAATATTGTAATAAGTATGATATAAAAACATTAATTGACCAAAAAATTGCAGTTCCTAAAAGATTAATTAATACACGATGTGGTGCAAATTATGTGCCACTTGGATCTTCAAATTCATTTGTGGATTATGTTCAACCACATGGAATTAATTTTTATAGACTTCATCCTAATTACTTCTTTTCTCATGATACTACAGCTAAAGTAAAGGTATTTAATATATTAAAAATTTATATATATATATATATAAATTTTTTCAAAAGATTTACATATGCAATTTTAATAATATACTTTTCAGATTCTAGGATCTGGATGGGCACCTTTAAAAGTGTGCACATCAAGAAAGTTATTACATGTTAATGCAACAGAAGCTAATCTAGCAGCTTCTTGCATGTTAATAAATAACAATGAACATAGTGTTTCAGTTTCTTGTGGTGATGCTACCTTTATTCATGAATGTCAACCATTATATTTATCTGTAACTGCTAATTCTTCTGATACATCATATCAATGCACAGGTACATAAATATAATGATTATGTATTATGTGAAAATTCAGTGAACTGTTAGAAAAATAACTACTTCTTTTTATATTTTAGATCCAAGCAAGTGTAGATTCCCACATATGATAAAGTATACTATTTCATACGAAAATTTAGTATGCACAAGTAGTGTAAATAACATAGCAATCAATCCTATTGTTTTGATGATAGTAATAATATATTGTCTTTTATCAAATAATAGATCTTATTAAAAATAGTTATTTTATTACACAAATAATCCACGATTAAAATATTAAACTACAAATTAATAATTTTTTAAAAAATCATAAATTGAATTACAAGAATTTTATTTATTATTAAACATCTTTTAATTAATTAATTGATAATAAAAATAACAAATTAAAATATTTTAATTATATTAGAATCTGTTTTCTCCAAATAATAAAAGATTATTTCTTATTATTTCATTAAGTATAACACGAATAATTGTACATTTTTTTATATTCATTTCATATTCAACAAATTATATCAGAAGTTTGTATTACATATGTACAGATATTTAAGAAATTTTATGAAGTTTTTGTACCAGAAATAAATCAATTGTTACTTAATAAAAAAAAAAAAAAAAAAAAAAAAAAAAGTAATATACCTTTAGATGAAGGGTTTGCAAAGTGTTACTGTGTGATCAATTCCACAGGCAACTTTTTTTACATGAGCTCCTATAGACACCTAAAATAAAATTACAAAAAATAAATACAAACTGTATGAAGAATTACAGTACGAAGTACACATCTTACCTTGAGAGGAAAAAATTGATCGTTATTATGGCCTAATCCTAAGGATCCAAATTTATTACATCCCCACATATATAGATCTCCTGTATTTGTTACTGCTGCTAGATGACTTATTCCACAATATATATTTATAACCTAAAAATAAAAATGACTGCATTACATCAGATATATACATATACAAATCTATATTAAACAAATTTAATTTTACCTTATTATTCCGTGAATACGCATTATTACCAAATAATGTGGATGGAATTAATGTGGGTTTTAAAACTCTCTGTACTTGTGGTCCAAGACCAAGAATACCATATCCCCATACATAAACCTCCCCTGAAGCTGAAAAATATGATACAATTGAATCAAATTATTATGAACAATAATTTTTTTATAATTTTTTTTAACTCTAATTAATATTATATTTTATTCTTACAATTTAGTATCATACAAAAACAACCTCCTGCAGCAATGTCAACAATATGTCCTACTTCCTTAGATATATTCAGTTCTGTGGCAATGTTTACTTGATAATTATCATTGTCTATCAATAATTGCCCATATTCTGAATTTCCCCATCCAAACACTTTCCCTTTATCTAATATTTAAAATAAAAAATGAAGCAATTAAAAATATTATAGATATTTTTTGGATGAATCCTAACATAAATATTGATTATCAATACATACCACTAAGAGCTAATACACAATCTGCAACACAAGCAACTTTTATTATATGTTGCCCTGCTAAATCCCCTTTAACCAAACTTGGTTGATGTTCATTTCTATAATGTGCCAAGCCAGTTTGTCCATCAGCACCCCAACCAAATGTATACACTTCACCAGATTCTGTTAAAAGTATGCTACGATATAATATATATTAATAAGCAATGTTAGAAAATTTTTACATATATAAACATATAAGTAGATAATTTCAATGAAAACTATTTGCTTTGTACCTATGATCTTGGCCAGCTGTTATACCAGTTATTCGATTTCCTTTTATACTAGGTATATGATAAACTACATTACTATTACTATAATTTTCATTTGGTATAATTGGTCTACCACATTGACCATATCCATTGTTACCTAATGTAAAAACTCCTTCATTTGTTAATATTAATAAATGTGCCCTTCCAGCTGCTATACTTATAACTTCAGTTGTAGAATTTTTAAGCGGCAGATTTATTGGTCTTGGAGAAGTTACTACATTTAAAAAAATTTTATTCACTTCTTGAAAACCTAAGTAAAGAAACATAATTTTAAATAATTATCTTAAGTAATACATCAATTTTACTAGTATTTAATACTTAATATAATATTTTATTACCAAGTTGGGAATCTGTGTTTATTCCACTACCATAAATGATATTTTTATCTGAGGAACTTATTGCAAAAGCTGTAAAACCATAACCGCATGCAACATCTACTACTTTATGTTTTTCTGCAAATGTTAAACGTCTTGGCATTGGAAGATAAGCTATGCCTTGTTTGAACAATGTTTTTTCAATGGTACCTAAAGCTCCATGTTCCGCAAGACCCCAGACATATACTCTGCGATCATCTCCCTTACTGATAGGATATTTAAATACTGTAATGAAGTTATAACAAAATTTACTTAAAATCTTTTTTTATATAATTAGAAGATGAGATCAAAATAAATATTATACAATATTTTTAAATATTTATAGGAGTAAAATAATCATATTTTAAGGTTATTACCAGGTAATATGTCCTGTTTTATTTTTCTTCTTTTTGATTGTCCTAATTCTATGTTTTTATTAATTTTTTTAAGTCCATTAATTACTCTCAACATAATTTTAATTATAAAACGTACAAATCTCAGAAATAAATATTATATATACGCTATACATTCCTAGTACATTATGTTTTGGGCATTCATGTTTACGAGAGTTTTGGCTCAAGACTTTAATTAGGTTAATCATCCATAAAAAAGATTAAAGCAGATCATATATAAGAAAGATGTTGAATATTAAATATTGAAGAAGTTTCGAATAAAGCAATGAACGATTAGAATTAAAAATTTTTCGAGAGACAGAGTGAGAAAGATACATGTATGCGTGGACATAAATGTTAGAATTTGGCGCCTTACAATCAGTCCACCATTTTCCGGAAATATCAAATTTTTGTTCAACAATTGGAAGGTTAAGTCATTGTGAACTTGGGATTAGATCGCATTAATGGAAATAGACTTTTGCTGACGAACACGCTTGTAGATACTCTAGATATAATTCGTGGCAATTCTATGAGTGAATTGGCAGCCATTTTTAAACTGCTCACTTACTATAATAGAATAGGAAGGATGTGGACAATGAAAATCGCATTGAGATAGTAATGTAAACGAATGACACTAAATGGCTTGTAATTGTCCGTGAAGGAATAAAGAGTTCGTATTGCCCAGTGCGAGTTTCGTTTCGAGTGGACGGTACTCGAGCGAACGAACTCCATTCCCGTGAAATTGATGAAATGGTGAACTGTCAACACCTTGCCAATCTCAGAATATGATTTTATTTCGTACATTTGCCGAGAGTTGGGGCGGCTTTGCCTGAGGTTCGTCGGTGAAGATCGCGGATTACGCGACTGGTCATCGAAGCGAACGGGCACCGGCATGCAGCAATGTCGGTTTTAACATGCGAGAGGAGAACGAGTGCAAAGATCGTGGCTCTCGAATGCTAAGTTCCTATAATAATGGCAGATAATGTACACAGGAAATCGCATAAACTGTCGGATGGTAGTAGAAAGATATCTAACCCAGTGCATCGTACGACTACGGAGACAATTCGGTTAGGAGAGCCAGACAAACTGCACCAGCCGGTTAGCTTGACCACTTCAAGCAACGTGACCAGTAGTAATCAGTGTCGAAAAAAGACGTCGTCTTTTCAAATTACAAGCGTTACAGTCGGTTGTCGTATGAGCAACGATGCCGGCGAAGACTCAAATGACGATTTGGATGAATCCCACACAGAAGATAATTCTGTGGAACATTCGCGTATTACCGACATCGATATCGAGACGCCTAGTTATTCGGAAGATACTTTCTCTAAAGAGGACGTATTTTTCAATACCAGTAATGCTGCTCTCAGTACTGCTCCGGTGATTCCTACCAGTTCGCAATATGGATTGGCCATCGTACCCTCAGAAGGAAACAGTGTCAACAATTCGGTCAACGATAGCAATATCAACACTTTAGACATTACGTCTGTCACCGACAACAACATTATTAATTTACTATCCAGTAATGCTAAGCAAGATTCTGATTTGCGAGAGGTACATTCACATGGGAGAAATGAACGTTTTAAAGTAGTCAAAATCGAAAGTACAGAGCCATTCAAGAGAGGTAGATGGACCTGCATGGATTATTTGGATCATACGTCAGTGAATCAACCAACAGCTATTGGTACCCCAAAAGTATCCGATCCAAATGAGGTGTGCATATCTTATGGAATAACAGACAGTGGAATTGTAATCCCAGATGCATCTAAACAATCTGTCGTATCTGACGATAAGAGCATTAGTCTTGACGCCAATGGAACAGTCCCCTCTCATCCTGATGTGCATTCATCAATTGGTGTACCGAACAATCCTACAGTTACAAGTGCAAATTATGCAGTAAACAGTTCAATCCCCCCTACTGTACAACATAATCCCACGCAAGTTCAGACGCAAGCAAAAGTTCAACCACCTTCGCAAATTCCTCAATATTTTCAGTCATCCGCGCAACAGCTAGCTTCTCAGCCGCAAGGACAGGGGTCTACGTTGCCATCTAATTTACAACCTACACATCCAAATAATTTGGGACAACCTCAGAGTATGCCTCAAGGTTCTATACCTATTATAACTCAAACTAGTAGTAATAGTGTTCCCCCTCAACAAAATATGACTCATTCTAAAGAAGATCCATATCTGGGAGTGAGCACGCAAAATCAATCTTTACCCGGTCAAACTGTTTGTCCTTCATCGGTGCAGCAAACTTCTGTTCCAACTTCTCAAGCTCCAAATATACTTGTTACTCAACATCCACCGCAACAACAGCAACAGCCACAACAATCACAACATCCGCCGCAGCAGCAGCAACAGCAACCGCAGCAGCAACAACAAACACAACACCCTCCGCAACAACAACAACAGCAACAATCTCAACAGCCATTGCAGACACAGAAACCAATGACTCAGATTTCCGAGCCACTTACTGCCGTTCAAGGAATGCAGGGCATTCAAAGTATACATAAAGTTCCTCAAACAGGTACACAACAATCTTCCTCGACTATTCATGCACCAGGTCCACCGGTACAGCCTCAAGTTATGCCAGCGACACAGATGCAAACACAATCCTCTGGTAGCAATACTCAAGTGCAAATGGCTCAAGTGCCAGCTGCTTGTCAAAATGTTGTGGCAGGAATACAGCAAGGGACTATAACATTTCATCAGCCTGATCCAGAGCAGGACTCTATTTCAGGCATTGTTACTACTGCTGCAACACAATCAGCTGACGCTACTCTCTTGGAATCATTAACTGAAGTTACACAAGGAAGTGATGAACATCATACCCTTGAGGATAATGAAAGGTTTGTATGCTTCTTTATTTTCATATATTTCTTATAAATTATACATTAAATGTGTGATCTTGTAATTTATAATTAAATTTTGTTATAGTGTGTCGGGAACAAGTGCAGTAGCAATTGATAATAAAATTGAACAAGCTATGGTAAGTAACTTTCTTAATTAAAAGGAAATAAAAATATGTGTAATTCTTATAAATAAATAAATTAATGATGATAATACTGTAATGTTTGTAGGATCTGGTAAAAAGTCATTTGATGTTTGCTGTACGAGAAGAAGTCGAGGTATTAAAAGAAAAAATAGCAGAACTTATGGACCGTATTAATCAATTGGAAGCTGAAAATTCAATCTTAAAAGCACATGCTACTCCAGAAACATTGGCTCAATTAAGTCAAACAACTGCAAAATTACCCCAAAACAGTTCAGGAAGTGGTCAATAGGTAACCATTGTACATAAGTTTCTATCAATACTTTGTCAGGAACATAATGGATAATATAATTATTGTATATAACTTTACGATTTTTAGAAATTTATAAATAATGAGATTTATTATATTATACATATTAGCATTAGTCTTTTTTTTTAAGTAAATTAAAGATAATAGATTATTTTTTACTATTTCAGTTTATTGATTAGGAAATATATTTAAAACTGTACATTGAATTTTTCTTTCAAAATGGTCAACCGTTTTGGAAAAACATTGTTGCGATCCTAGACACAAGCAAAGACGTATATGAATGCATGCCAGGACTAAACAGCATACATAACCAGAGTTGATATTGTTTTACGATAGAATTGAAGATTTTGAACGTGTTAAAAGAAGATATTTAACGATACGAAATAGGCAGCTAGACATCCTTAATATTATTTTAATATTTGGCTAATTTGGATGATCGAGTCATTAACACAGTCAATGTAATAGTTTAAAAAGAAACTAAATTTTGAGTGGTTTGGATTATTGTTAAGATTTAAATATCGAAATTAAAAAATTACGTCGATTACAGCTGAAATTATGTCAATAAAATAAAATTTTCATTTGGTTTACATCACACTTGAGGATCTTGTAGTGTACCGTTCTGTATTTTCTTAAACATTATAATGCCAAAAAGCATTTGAAAGTATTGTTCCTATTACATATTTTAGTTATCTAATGATTTTTACATTGCATTTTATAAGGTAAATCTTGGCACGACACATTTTAAATTTTAGTATCATGGATGTCAAATCGCATAGTTTATATTTCGATACTCGTGTCATAGTCTCGTTTTTAAACTGATATGTATTATATTTAACAACAAACAAGTGTCCAAGAAACTCTTATGGTGTGCATCTGAAAACTCGCAATTTTCTGTCATTTTATGTTACATCTTATATGAGCCTAATAAAAAAATTTTTTCATTGTACGATCATTAGAATTTCTTAAAAGTCTTCAACGTGCTTTTATCGTAAAAAGCAAAAGAGGAAATTATACGTGATAACGAGCCAAAAGATTTATATTACACGATTTAAGTAAATGTAATGTTAATATATTATACATAGCCTATAGAATGTGATAATACTTCTTTGAAAATACAGGTTACTTGATTGATTAGCACAACATAATTTTGGGAAAGTTTATTGGACCACTATAAAGACTAAATATGACACTTTAACATAAATCCTTATCAAGACGAAGACCACTTTATGATAAGGGAAATTATAATTCATAATTACACCTTATAAATTTATAAATGTTATAAATTTTTCTATGAAAGAAAGAAAAACAACACATAACCATTTTCTTATGTCAATATCAGTATGTGACTTTTTCTCTTGGAGCAAGTGTGCATGATGATCACTCGACAAATTCATACAAATCCGAAGTTCTTTGTTTTGATAGCAAGAAGTAGCTTATGCCGTAAAACGTGACGAGAGCTGTACAATGGAACGTATAGGCGAGAAATACATGTATTTGCAGTTGGTAGATGAGCATCGTCGGCTGGTCGAATCGTAACACTTGGCATTGGTTGAAAACCGTCTTCGCTCGCTGGTAATGCAGGAGACCCTGTCCAAAAATATACCTGAAAAAGATATGAATTCAAAAATAAGATAGACGTCTAAATTTCAAAAGCATTATTGAAACAATAAGAATGTTATTTCTGCTGTTTCTTAAACAATTCGATATTTATACAAATTTTACGTAATAGACAATATCAGAAAAAATGATTACCAAGTCCTGTCGTTCGACATGTGACATTTTTTCAACAATGGACCATAACCATCGCTTAAACTTTACTAATTTTTCCGTGGCTTCTCCAGATTCATCGTTAAACGATGTATATGATATCAAAACTGATACATTAATGTCACCAACTCCATTTAAAAGCAGTCTTAAATCTTCAGACGTTAAGCCATCCAATGCTCCCTCTGGTAAAACATCAAATACTCCTTCTCGCATTGCATGCAAGGCCTTTTCTTGTACCTTTATCATACGGACTTCCGCATATTTTCGTACATAATCATATACATTACTTGCTGTAACTTCTATGTCCCGACCACTTGATATAAGTTCGATCGAGCCACCACCTTCTTCAGGACATAAATCAATGCTAAGAAAAAAAAAAGAAAGGATTAAATTACATCGACGCATAGACAATATTTCAAAGAAGATATCTCTTTTAAATAAACGTGTTATTACTTGTGCGCGAATTTGTATATATATATTTACCTGAAAGTAAGATCCAGTGCGGAGAATAAACTATTGCTGTCTTTAGTTTCAGCATCGATGACGAGTTGTCTTAAACTTTCGTAAATCACAGAATCAAAAAATGCAAGGTCATGGAAACGTATCGGCCTTGCTAAAATATACTTAATAACGTGACGATTTAAAAATATTGGACACAACTCGTTTTGTAATAAACATAAGCCTATCAACCTATTAAACAAAGATAAAAACAAAATCAAGCGATTAACATTAGGTATCTTTTAAAGTATTATCAATTATGGGATAAATGTTTTTTAGATAACTTACCTGCCTACATTTCTGAAAGCATTTAGTCGTTCATAACTGGCTCTACCTTGTCTAGGTGTATAAAAGCCTCTTTTATCAGGTGAATAGAAAAGAGGAGCGTTGTCGTCTCCATCATCCATAATATTATTCTCTATCTTTTTCTTATTAGCTGCACAGCGTTCGGTTAAACTGAATACATCAAGATCTAAAAGTGCTTCGCTAGTTAAATCTTGATTATGGCTATGAATTAATTCAAATGCTTCTTCTACTTTTTGTCTTAATGCATCTTCTGAAGCCAGGAGCATCAATAATTGTGCAGGAGATAATTCAAGTAACATCCCAGTTATTTTTTCTGCTAATGTCGGTCGTAATGCATGTACCTAATTAAAAAAAAATATATATATATATTTCCTACTTAGATTCCTAATCTTGTTTTTAAGAAAGATGCTTACTTTAGGATATAGTCTATCACCAAGTTGTTGTTGATGCATTGTCAAATGATCATTGTTTGGATGACTGGCTGGCAAAGGATGAGTATTGGATGATGAGCTACCAGATCCTGAAGCATTATTTCCTTCCACGGAACTTGAAGGATGAAAGGAACGAGCTTCGAAAGATAATGCTTTACGTGTTTCACGACATTTTCCGGAGGATCTAGGATTCTTAGATAAGATTTAAAATTATGAAGAAATATTCGTCAAAACTTCATACTCCTATTTAATTTAGGATGACTTACCTGTCTTCTAAGATCACGATCGCGATCTCTGCTTTTCAATTTTTGTAAGACGTTATATTGTGTGTATTTTGAGCCAACCTGTGCTGCTTCAAGATTTGGAAGTTTTTCATTTGCAAGCAACGCCTAAAGATAACAAAACATTGGATTATTTCTCTGAGACGAGTAGGATTATTGTAAATACAATGACTTAATATTTGTGCATACATTTTTATAGACAAAAAAATATTTTAAAAATAAATCATGAAGATTGGTATGCATCATTGAACAAGTACATCATATTTACAATTTCCCACTCGTCTTCATTATTACATCTGTACTTGTATAACACTTAAATAAAATTGATTAACAGCAATATTAACTATTACGACAGAAATGTAGGATAAACTTTATACGTTAACTATAATACGTAACTTTATACGTAACTAATATACGTTCTAAATAACCCCTCACATTACATTCTTAATATATATTATCACAAACCTCGGCTATTGCAGTATAAAAGCTTCTAGCAACACCTGAACCTTCACCTGGTTCATCTTTAAATGTTACTTTTACTCGATTTACTGCCAAAGGTGGAGCATTAGAAGTTCTTTTATTATACAAATTGTATTGTGTGTTTAACTCTTTCATCGTTTGCACCAATAATTGGGTTCTGTCACGTTCAATCTATGAAAATTATGAAATATTTATATTATAAAATATTCTATTAAGTAATTTTTATATTCATATGTATAAGTTATATTTACTTGATACTAAGTTATATTTAATCTCATATGATATATAAAACTGTGATATAGATTATTAAATATTCTATGTGATCAGTAACATTACCTTTGACAAGGTAATGTCTTTTTGTTGGGAATTTCTAAGTTTTTCCATATTCCTTCGGAATTTAGCTTCCTTTACAGAGAAACCACCAAGTTCGGATACAACTGATCCTGCTTCTAAACCAACATCTTCCATAAAAACTCGACCAAATAAATCCAATGATAATCTCCATCGTCCTAATAGAATATTATGTGAAATATTTGTCCCAATAGTTGAAATAGTTCTAGCAGATTCCACTGGACTTGTTTCTACTGTTTCATGCGCAGAGATTTCATGACTCGTTACTGCGGGATCAACTTCCTCAGAGACATTTTGATTTTCGACCGTTGGAACAACTAGTACTTCAGGAGCAGTAGCTTTGTTTAGACTTGTTTCCTTTGTGAAATGAAAATTAATGATAAATATATAGATGAATGATAAAATAATAAATTGTGTTAACGAAATGGATTACTTACGGATATAGTTCCAGCTCTAACTATAACACTTCTATTTGTTTTACACACATCTTTACCCTTGCTATTTCCAGAATCATTTTGATTGTTGGTGGATACTATAATAGGAGCTCTGTCAATTTGTTCTGTCACCATAGGCGTTGGACCTTCATTTACATGATGAAATGATTTAGGCTTTTCCTGAAATAAATAATGATTTATTTATGATCAATAAATATATGCATTCACGTGTGCATTGTGTGTGTGTATGTGTGTGTATAAAATGATCAGGATAGCGTAAAATATTACAGCAAATTTTGTAGATCCTGAATCTCCGGCAGAGGCAGATGGTCGTCTTATTTCTGAAGGAACAAATGTAGCTCCAGGAATGATTTGACTGAATGTAGGAGATGACAAACTATTTTGATTGTCAGCACCACGTGCGGAGAGACCGAGCCTTGTAGGCAAACCTGCTAATGGATTTTGGTTGGCAGCGCCTGTCGGCTGTCGTGGGATGCCAAAGAGATCCTCACGCCTTGAATGTGGCTGCAATAAATGCGGCTGATCAGCTAATGGTAATGCTTCGCTCATAACTGTGTCAAATGGATCGAGAGGCGGGCAACCAAGGCATAAGGTAGAATCTGATCTTTGGAAGAAAGGATGTTTTCTTCCTTTAGGTGTAGAATTACTGTTATTTCCAGACCCGCATATGGGAACTTGAAGTAAATCTGGATAGTCCACAGAATCGGTTTCTAATGCAGTAGGTGCTGGAGAATTATATTCCTCTCCTTCATCATTATCATTTTCATCCTAGGAAAAAAAAAGAAAAATAAATAAATAAATAAAAATGAAATTGATGTAACATAAAATAATAATATAGTAAAATAGTTTACTAACTTGATCGTTCCATGTCGAATAATTTGATGACTCTTTTTGCGTTTCGCCTCTTGATGTTAATGGTTCAGAAAGACAACGCATATAATATACGAGAGCATCGAATACATATGCAACGTGTCTTAACGCGGAAACATCTAGAACCGGTAAACTGTCTCTGTGTTCTCCATTATGAGCTCGCATCAATGATAAACAGTAAGATAAAAACTCTCGTCTAGCAGAATGCAAATCACCACCTGTAAACAAAATGTAATCATTCGTTTCTCTTACTACATAATCGTTGCTCTCTTACTACATTTTCTTGTCAGGAATCTAAAGTTTATACTTAAAAATTAATCGTGCTCCTAGCTTCGGTGGTTAAGCTGGCAGTTTAATGTGAATAAAATAGAAAGTTATTAAATCAACTCAACGTTTGGCTATATTACGAAAAATTCAAAATTGCATAAATATAGAAAGCAATAAGAAGATATCTTCACACAAACCTTCACGTTCTCTGCTATTCCTAGCAGGTTCACTAACACCAGCAAAACCAACAGTAAGTCTTGTCGAAGCTTGAGGAGCAGAAATATTGGAGCTTGTTGCAATACCACTGCGTTGGTTTCGATTTGCATTTCCTTGTAATGTCAAAGAGAGAGCTGCTGAACTCAATAATCCAGTGAAATTACCGCCAGAAAGTGAAGGAGCATTATTAAGTGGATGTTCAGGATGTGTTGGATCAGCGCTACGCGTTAAAGACACTCCAAACCTTAATTGTGCTTCGGTAGCATCCATAACTGTTAAAAGCCAATCCCACGTAGGTTTTAAATGTGCTTCTAAATATAACTGCAAATACAATATAAACATTTAGCTTTGTAATTAAATATTTGTGAAAACGGTAAAAAATTAAATACCTGTAAGTTCAATGCATCTTGGAAAGTAATTTCCATTAATCGTGGTAAAGTAGGAGCCAATGTTTTGTAATCTTGCATCATAACTAACAGATCGGCAATCTGTCGAATTACAATTCCAAATGCTCGTGCCAAACAACTTGCAGTTGTTCCCATAGTTATAGGTTCTTGTGCAGCTGCAACGGCAGATGTAGCAGTAGTACGTCTCAAAGATACGGGATCGATAAAAACCAAATTACTGCCACCAGTCACTCGTAAGCCTGCAGTACGCGTACTTGACTCACGATTACGAATGGCCCATTGCATAGAAACTGGTGCCAAATTGTTGCGATGTAAATGGCCAGATGATCCACTGAAATATTTTCATTAAATAATATATATAATATAAATATATGAGTTACAGAGAGATACGCAATTAATAACAAAATTATATTATACCTTCTACGTTCCAATTGTTCATCTCCAATTTGAAAATCTTCATTATCTTGTTCGTCTGTTTCACCTGCTTCACTTTCATCATCTTCCTGTTGACTGGATTCACCAGACTCATCTTCGGGAAACAGTAATATCGATCCCATACCACCATCAGAACCTGCAGTAGCTCCAGTTTGAACACTTCTTTGAGCCGATGCCGCATCTTGATTACTGTGATTATCGTCTGAATCCGATTCAGTTTCGGCTTCAGCTAATAGATCTAATTCCGTATCAGATTCTCCATCTCCTGCTTGTTCTTCTCCAACACCACCTGCGTTGCTATCAACTTCGCCAAGCGGTTGACCGGCAACGGTACCAGAAACACCTGATTCGTCATGTTCACTTATATCTCCATCCATATCCATAGGTACATCTTTAAAAAAGCATACCATTATAAATACTTTAATTGTTATTATCATAATACAATTATTACCTTCTCCACCTTCAACTTCATCCATTGCAGATACATCTCTTGCAATAGTTATGTTATTATTTACTTGTTGCGTTTGCAAACCACCATCTAAAGTTTGAGAACTAACTCCACTGTGAGGTATTAATGGTTCTATAGAAAACAATTCTTCAGATCCATTTATTACTTCGACTGCGGAACTTGTTAACGTAAATGGTGCTGTTGGTCGCGCAACGCCTAATCGTACCGGGGCTATCAATGAATCTGCAGTTTCGCATAATTCTTCGACTGCCAATTTAATTAAAGCTTGAAAAACTTTGCGACATTTCATCAAAGGTTGAGAAGCTTGACTTGCACTGAACATTACATTTATATCATTATTATTTCAACGTGGAAATTATATAATTATAGAAACAATTTTTTCAACAAATTCATACCTTTTCCTTTTTGCTGTATTAGGCGCCATTTCGATAGTAAATATTACGAATATTCGAGCTACAGATCTTACAAATCGTCGAGCAACATTGTTCGCTTCTTCTTGACGTCCAGGTATAGAATCATTTTGCAATTCTCTTATAAGAGTAGTAAGCAAAGTATCAAGCATCTAAACAATAGATAATAATATTTTAAGGATTGCTATTTCTATTTCTTTACACAAAAATTCTATATTAAATTAGAAATATACGTATAGTAATAGATAAATAAATACAAAATTACCTCTGTGCTGCATTTAACAAGTAACAGATGGGTGAATTTATCCAGTAATGCTGTACCACTTTGACGACATAATTGTCCTTGATCTCCAAATAACTGTTCATTACCATTTTCAGATACTCCTGACATAATCATACATTGAACTGCTGACCAGTCATTTAATAATCTTTCAAGAGCATTTCGACTAAAACGAGGTGGTTCTAAATCATGATCTGGCATATCAGAATCAGCACCTAATCCTGTTCAGAAATATTGTTATTATCTTGTAAATATTATATATATATATCTTTATTTATTTATTTACATATATTTATATTTATGAAAATAAAAATATAGTATACCATCCGATGATGGTGCTTTACGACTCGCAGATGTCGATCGAGGCCGAGTTGCTGGTCTAAATTGACGCTGTTCTATGAATTGTCTTCCTACTGTCTGAGCCAAAAATAGTAAAATGCATTCTCCTCGTGAATTGATTTTTGTTGCAAGATCAGTGTTGACTACAAGTCGACACAAGAGATCATAACGAGCAACTTGATAGCCAGCGATAAGTGCACGACATTTACATTTTTCCCAACAATCGCAATATGCTGTTGGTGATGTCCTTTTAAGTTTGCAATCGTGTCCCCTATGGCAAACGCGAGCACATTCGGTGCAACAACATAACGATCCTGTTAAACCGCATGTTCTACACTCAAATATGTCCTGATTGATATGATCTGCGCCAGTCCAGGTAAAGCTGCAAGTATCATTACAGCAAGTCACGAATAAAGGAGATAAATCTGGATTAGCATCAGGAGGTAGAATCATTGCTGAACATTCTTTGGAATCTCTACCAACTTTTTGAATAGTATCTAATAAAATTAAAGCTGCATGATATGCACGAACAGATACTGCAAGCATTAATGGCGTTTGTCCTTGAGCATCCTTTGCTGTAAGTAATTCTTTCAAGTAAGGAGCTAATACATTACTTTCGCACATGTACTTCAGTATTAGCAGCGCATTATTCCTTCTTTCAACGGAATCTACAATATACGTATTATTGGATGCTGCTCCTATATTAGGTTTATTCATCATAGAAATACTAGCAGCACCTATGCTAAGCAAACTGTCTTCTTCTCCGGATGTATTGTCGAATGCCTCAGGTGGCCAACTCAAAGTTGGTATTGGTTCTTCAATAGGTGCTGAGGTACCATCTACTGCATTTGACACCAATGCATATCCAATATCTTTATCGCTTTTCTTATTAGAAGTTGGTGCACACATAGTAACACAAGCATGAAGGATATTTCGATTACCATCACAACGTTCTAACAGTATTGATTGTATTTGAGTCATATTACCCTTAAGATCTTGTTCTAAATTACAAAATACTTGTTTTACGCTATCGTAATCACATCTCAGTATACGTGACATTAGTAGAAGATTGTCAAAGGCCAATGCAATCACTGCAACTTGATTCTTGAGATTTGTTGAATTGGAGCAACTTGGTATGGGAATAGTCGATGTTCCAATGCAAACTACTGGGAGTAAGTCTAACCAATTTGGATCTCTGATGGCATCAGCACAATCTTTTGCTATTGGATAAATTGTGTTGTTTCCATCTCTAAGTATCATGGAACACTCAATATTTTCTCCAGCACTTGTTAGATTAATATTTTGTGGCTGTAATCCCAAGAAAGCATTAATATCCGAAGGGATATAACAATCTTGAACATATCTTCCTGTACTTAAATTATACACAACATAGCTCAACTTATTCCCACTTTTTAATATAGCATGAATGCCTTGTCCATCAGTTGCTATAGTTAATAAATTATCACTCGAGCCCTCTACTATATTAACTCTTCTAGGAGTACGTTGGAAACAATCGGGTGCTCTTGGATTCATTGACGATTTAATAACTTGCAATTCATCTTTTCTTAAAAGTCTGCAATCGGCTAATAATTTGATCAATTCTTCAGCCGTTAAATCTTTAAAGTCAGATGTACTGAAATCTTTTTCTTTAGTCTCTTTTTCCTTCTCTTTCGAATCTTTTGAAAAGAATTTAACTGCTACATAGCAGCCATCAACTTTAATGACTTTTCCAATAGGAACAGTTTTGACATCTTCTACAAAAACCACGTCTTTCAATTGCCAATCTTCTTCATCCTTTCGTTCAGTTTCTCCTTCGTTTCGAGGCGTTAAACGTTTTTGTCTTTTATGGCTCGTTGTGATGCTACCTGTGTCGCTACATGTGCTGGAAGCAGGCGATGGAGGTGGTGGCATATCGAGCCGATCAGCTGTTTCTTTATGATTTGACTTATTTATTGAAGTATTTCCATTTCCATTCGATTCGCGTTTATCAAAATTCGAATTAGGTAAATGTGATCCAGCTGGTAATATTTTAAATCTGCAAGTTGCGTCTAAATTCCAAGCTGCTGATAACAATTGTCCTACCTTTGGTACCCCATTGGCTATTGTAAATCCTATCAGAAGAGAGCATATTTTGTAAAAACATATATGAGACTCTCTAGTATATTCTATATTAACTTTATTATCAAAACATATTGAATAATTTACCTATTGCACCAGGTTGATACATTGGACTGTTTTTCATGCAAACGTGTGTACCGTAACTGATGTCATTTGATATCACTGTGGATGGTCTGTGTTTGCGTGATTTTGCTTTATATTTCTCCCACAATTTTTTACGTTGAGAAAATGGCAAAACTCCCCTATTTGAAGAGGAGAAAAAAAGTGATTAATTGTAGTTTCTCTTAATAAATTAAATAATCAATAAAGAATATATAATATTACTAACCACCAATACAATGCACCACTTTCAAGTTTTGCTACAGTATATAATGCACATGTATGAAGTGATACAATTTTGTCCAATGTAAATTCAGTAAAAGCCTGTGCTGGATGTTCCAGACGAGAGGCAACATGTCCCAAAAGTTCGTCTAACCACGTAGCTACTTTACCACTTTCTGTACTAACAGAACATCGAATTGCTGTTGCTGATATATTAATTATTTTTTCTGTCATTAATGCTAGTGGTATAGTTTTTGGATGATGAACATTTGGATTCTAAATATAGAAATTGTATTAATCGTATCGTCTTTCATTTCCTTGCTTAAATTATAAAATGATATGTGTATATAATTTTAGTTACCTCTAAATGCTTGTAAGGTTCAGGATCAGACCATTTCCATTGATATAATTGTCCGGAAGTGGAAACAGCTATCAATTCGCTGTAAAGAGCAGCAATTTGAACATAACGTGGTGCAGGTTCGTTACTACGTTCGTGCCACCATTCCAGTTCTTCTGATATCCACAAAGGACTTTGAGAAGCTAACTCTTTTTTCTTGTTATCTAAACAAATAGAAATAAACAAAATTATTTTTTTACTTAATACTTTCTTTATTACTAAAACAAAAAATATATATAATATAAGAAATATATAAAAACTATGTATGCAGATCAAAATATGTTTACCAGGATCTTTTTCCCAAGAATCTTTTAAAGCAGTTTCTAACCAACGTCGTGGTCCATAATATTGACGATCTCTCCATCTACTAAAACTATCACGATCTCTATCACGTTCAGACGAACGTTCCCCTTCTCTGTCATTACCGAGTCTTCGCGAAGAACTTCCACGACTGAAAAATACAATATCTGTTTTTTAATAACTGTATATAAATTGAATTCGAGTTCTAATCAAATTAATTACTGTCTTATGCCTGCATAGCCAAACATATCCTCAGAAAACATAGAGTCTGCATCAATTATAACAGAATGTTCATTACTAAAGCCTCCATCTAATAAGGATATAAGATCTTCTGGTACATAACTATCTGCTGCATCATCGGCATCATCGCCTTCTTCATCATCTCGTGATAAAAGATTATTCACTGCTAAGTTCACATCTAAATTTGTACGCTGCAAAAATATATTACATTTTAATTTACATCACATCATAAGATAATTGATAATCATATTGTAAAATAATAACCTGTAATTCTCTGATAATTAAATTACGACTTTTTCCTTGTAGTACTACTTGAGCTTGAGATATCAAATCTTCTGGTACAAATGGAGCAGGAACTGAAGCAATAGGACGTGAGCTGTTACCACTTCCACTTCCCATGATCACTCCTGGAGGCCCTATTCTACCACTGCCGCCACTACTTCCGCTATTACTACCACCTCGAATAGCAGAACTGCTTCTCATGATCCTTGCCCTTGAACGAGAAATACCTGCTCTACTACCACTTCCACTACTTCCGCTACCACTTGGAGCAGAGTTAGAATTTCCAACATGACTTTTGGTTGTACTGAAATAATATAACATACAGGTATCAGTTTTAAAAGAATTCAGTTTATTAAATATTTTAATTTTTCTTCGAATATAGAACCACAATGCATACTTTCTATTAGGTTCATTTTTACTTAAATCCAGTCGGTCAGACAATACTGTAAATGCAACACGACATATTCTGTTGTCCTCTGTGAGTAATGCTATATGAGTTGGCCCAACCACAATACGCTTTATGGAAACTTTTAATCCATTAAATGCAGGCGGTGTAACATACCCATACCTATTGATCTTCTCTGCAACTTCTTTCAACCTTAAATAAAAAAATTAATAAATTATAATACATACTAATTTTCAAATAAAAAATATTATAAAACTACTTCTTTCCTTTGTATAATAATAAATATTTTATATCTTTAAAATATTTAAACTTACATTTTAGCACAAATTTGGTAAAATAAAAATTTGATGACAAATACAAAAATAATATACACTTGATAGTAATAACTATCAAATGTATACAATTATTTAATGAATAGTATATTTTAGAAAAAATGAATTTATGAAAATGGTTGCATGATATATTTTTGATTCAATGTTTTATATATATATATATATATATATATATATATATATATATATTCATAATATTTGACATATAACTAATCAGAAAAAAATATGAAAAACAATCAACAAAATTCTATATATGAGCATTATATAATAATATAATATATATGAAAATAATGCATGTAATAAATACTTTAAAATAATTAATTAGTTTACATGAAATATACATATAATAGTAATAAAAATAATTGTTACTTTTTTTTTACATTTTTGTGTTTACATTAATAAATAAATATATATCAAAATATTTACCACCTATCAGAATAAGAAAAAAAGTAAAGAAGCATACAAATATAATACAATTTAACAGATTGTAACAAGACTTAACACAATCATTAAGAATTATGATATAAGATCATTAATTGTAGTTTCTTATAGTAATGTGTTAGAAATATACTGTAGAATTTATCTATACTTCATAAATATATTAAGTATTAGATTTTTTCTTAAAAAAAATGTGTTAATTTTGTGCAACTCATACTTAGTAATGATATAAAGTGAACTATACTATTATGATTCATTTAGTAGAATATATATGACATAGTATATAAGTGAATCGAAATTGCGCAAAATTAAATTTGTAATGGTGTTCATTAACGTATTGTTCAATTTTTCCTTAATGTCTTCTTGATAAATAGAATTAGAAAAATTCGAAAATCGGGACGAATAATTCTCTAAAGTAAAATAAGAAGGAAATGTTTCGTTCGAGTAGATTAAAAAAAATGCGAACTATAATGGTTACGATAGTTCGAGGTGACGCATGAAAAAAGAGGTAGTACGGATTAAATTCCATGATAGAATAGTCAGCAGACATTCTAAAAGATACATTAACGATAGCGTAAGGAATGCGTCGACTCACCTATCATTAAGTTGATCATCGGTACCCGGTAAAGGATGAACGACAAAGTGTATCGAGGTCATTTTAGCTTATTATCGTACGCTTTTCTAGCCGAAATATATCTTAAAACTTGTGTACACAGAATTTCACTACACCAGCGAAACGATGTTCTTCAGCCATGTTTCTGAAGGAAACATCCAGTTCTGCGTTCCTAAAAGTAATATGGCCGTACTCTCTTTTGATGTATTCTCAAATACACTGAAGATTATCTGATGCAATTACTTATGAAGAACCAACGAAGTATTATCTTTTCTTTTTTATCCAAATGAAAAAAAAAGCAGTTTATACTTAATGTAAATAATATCGTATAAGTTCCGCTCGGCGCGTATACATCCAATGATTATGATGTTACAATGAGAAATGCACGATTACATCGATTTGACGTGACGTCACGTCATAGAAAACACTAGAAAAACATGTTTAGATCAAAAACTTTTTCTTCTAAATAAATGATTCACAATACTGCTTATTTAAACAATTTTATTCGTCTTATTGATATCACCATTATTTATTAAATATATAATATTTGTTACTAGAAATTAAAAACTTCAAAGAATAAATATAATCCTATGGTAAATATCTAATAAGAACAATGTCAAAATAACTTCCATCATAATATTATAAATATTCGTCTAATAATAAAATATTACCTCTATCGTGAACAAAAAAATTTTGATTAGAATTTATATAACAAACGATTTATGTCTTAAAAATACAAAATGTCCAAATAAGATGTACTTTCCTTTTTGATATAGGGGGCATTTGCTATCATAGAACAATTCTCATTGGATGTCGTCTTTCGAGATACGAAAGAAACCAATCGTTTTCAATATATTCTACATGAAATTGAAAAATTGTGATTTATTTAATCATACTCTGTATTAAAATAATATTCATCTTTAACAAATTTAATAAGTTTAAAATAATTAATCACAATATTACTATGTATGTAAATATTTTTCGCTAACCAATCAGAGATGACCTATAATGAAATGCAGTCACTGATAGGTGGATTTTTAGGATTACAATCGATTACTACATGAGACCGAATTTCTATGAATATTATTTAAAAAATATTATTTAAAGATGAAAGTTCCCGATATAAAAAGATGATTGAAGAAAATGTATTAAAGAATAATAAAAAAGAAAGAGAAAAATTTCTATAAAAAAATAAAACTACGTAATAAAAAAGAGACGTGTACGTGGAAAAAATAATAATTAACAATGAAGATGGCTGCATATAGTTACAGAAAAAAAATTTTGAATTCTATAAAAAATTAATGTTAAAAAAAAAAATAATATTATTATAATTAAAACAAATTTTATATGAAATTATTCAGTAATGAATTATAGGAGTGCATTGACCCCAGAAGAGAATGGTTGATCCGTGGTTGATTGGTCACTTTTTAGCATGGTTTTACGCAGAAGCGAGTGTAGAAGCGCATCTTATTGTATATCGTCGAATGAAATTCTATATGCTAAAGCTAAGCAAAATATTTCTTTTTTTGCAACGTTAACAATTTAATTTAATATTTAATAATAACAACGTCGATAAGAATTTATAGTGGTAATGAAATAAAAAGAAGAAAGGTAAAGAGAGTGAAAAGACACAAATCGCGAATTGTCTCTTCGAGGTCTTTCTTAACACTTTGTAGCGCATCCGCGTTTCACGATTCTCTGGATTATTTCACGTTTGTGTATGTATATATGTATATACATATGTACGTACTCGTTTCTACGAGACCATCGGAGAACGTGTACACTTTCAAAGAGAACTTACAGTATTTCGAATAATTTTTCTTTCACTTCGATCATCTTCTAAATTTTTCTAACAAAAATTACGCGATACATAACGCATAAAAAATTTCTTTTCAAAGGAGATCTCGAGATTTCTGCCATTTGTTTTTTTTAAACGAATAAATTTGACTTCATCAACGAAGAAAGGATCCAATACGTTCATTTTAGTTCTGGCAGGTATGTGATTTTATTCGTTCGATCTGCTCTATAAAACATTTCTAGAAAGTTTGCTTGTTCCATGTATGAAATCTTGTCATTGTTATGTATTAAGATTAGAAGACGATCGAACATACAAATAAATATTAATACCTTTTTATTATGGGAATGATTTGTAACAGATCATTCATATATGTGATTATACAGCTGTTATTTCAGTTATATATTTTTTTAGGTTGACTGCTCTTTTATTAAAGGTGTTTCAAAAGGTGTGCAATAAAATAAGTTTTAATTGATTATCATAATGATTGAATAATAATTATTGAAAAGTATCAGATCTTATGCTTTTCTCGCGTGAATTTGTATTTCTTTGATCTACAAAAATATTTATACAATTTATTTATAATAAATTTATATGTTTCTGATACAGAATGGCACGTGGACAACAAAAAATACAATCCCAAGCAAAAGCAGCAGAAAAAGCTGCTAAAGTAAAGAAACAACAAGGACATAGTGCGAATGAACAAAAAAAGGCAGCGCAGAAAGCATTAGTTCATGTATGTTCGGTTTGCAAGGTAAGAATATTAGATGTTATTTATAATTTTAGGTAAAAATTTTACAGTTGTATCTAAATGAAATTATGTTTTATTATTTTTTATTAGGCTCAGATGCCAGATCCAAAGACTTACAAGCAACATTTTGAGAACAAACATCCTAAAAATGAACTACCTGATGATTTAAAAAATATATGAGGGTAGGAATGTCTGCAATGGATCGCACATAAGGATGCAGAGAGAAAATAACTACAATTGAGTGATATAGTTTAAGATTCATCCAATATTAAAATAGTTTCAAAACAAAGAAATAAACAACACCCCACTAGTGTTTTTAAGAAACTGTTTCGCAGTTACAGAGATGAATTATTATGCACATTCTAAACATTTGCGCATAATTCATGATGTGCTTGTGGTAAATTTGATTTGTAAAAAAAAACCTACATTATTCATAAAAATCATACCTTAATCACACTACTTTTTAATATAGCACGAATGCATCAGAATCTGTACATTGCTAAATAAATAATTTAATGACTTTAGTAAAATAATAATTTCGGTATATGTGACTTAATATAATAGATTATGAAAGATCGATCTTTTGTCTATTTTAAAATTTGAGATTACATTGGAAGATAATAAAATAACTTTACAACTTTACAGATTTATATAATCTGAAAGAAAGATTATTGAATAGATTATTTAAAAATTAAAATTTTGTTTAAGAAATATATTAAATATGTTATTAAGTTTTTAATTTTCACAAAATCATTACCACATCAAATAATATATTCTGAGATCATCCGCTTGTGTTACTTCGTTAAGTTGTGTTTATCTCGAAAGAATATTAAACTACAAAAAAACTGCCAATTTAGAGAGATTGTATCGATTATTATCTAAGCAAATACTGTGTAGTTGAAGTCCTTTCTATATAGAACTTTATGTCAATTTAAGGATAATTTCTTTTAAAATCACAATTTTAAAACTTTAACATGGATGAACGGTATGTTAAAGCGAGAAGTAGAAAATTGTACTTAAATTGTTAATGTTATAACATATGGGATACTTGATAACATATAAATATTTATATATATATATAGATCAAGTGAATTTAATCTGTCACATCGTGTGCTTCATTTGCCTATGTGTGAATATTACAAACGACATGATTTAGCATTAATTTAGATACATTATTCTTTTAGTATTACTTTGTAGAATTTACAGTAATACATTGTATATTGAATTTTCAAAAATGATTTCTATAATTTTCAAGAGACATACATTTCAAGTATATTTATTTGTAATCTCTATTAAGTTTAACATTTGTATTGTGAATAAAGTTTAGAAATAAACTCTTATATGTATTCTGTATTTTATTGAAAGTATATTTTTTTATATTACAATATCATATTGCTATACGTTTTATTTGATTAGCACAAGGCAGAAAAACATAAATATAAATAAGTTTCCTATATTAGATATTTATCTGAAAAGTAAACATATTATGTTGATAAAGAATGTATGGTAGTTCGTCTTTCGATATAGAATATAATATCAAATGTATAATTAATTTATTTGAAAATAAATTTTTGACTCTGTTTTAATAAAGCTTAATATAAGTTATAAATAGAAATGAATCATTTTTGAAGTTCAAAAAGGGTGATGTTACTCGGTTAAAAATCGCGCGCGCGCGAGCCTATCTCCTTCTGTAATCATTTTTATCCCGAAAGTTGAAAAATTGGTTAATTTGTTGTTACATGCATACGATGCGCATTGATATCAAAACTTGATAATTTAAATATATTTTTCTGTAGAATTATTTTGAAAGATTACACTTCGTTTCAGAAAAGAAAAAAGAACATTATTACGTATTCAAAAACATTTTATCGAGCATAAGATTGATCTAGTAAGAAAAGGAAATTATTACATCATATTACGAATCGATCATTCGTGATTAACATATATTCATTACACGCAACGCAAGAGAGTGTCAATTTGTCAGAGTATATATAAGTGTCTGGTGAGCATTTCATTCTTCAGTTTTCATCAAGATTCAGTGAAGTTTTCATAAAATTTCTTAGTTCTTATCGTAATAATATCAATATCAGAAAGAAATAAACAAGTATCGTAAGTGGACAATATTTAACGAGAACATATAGGTACGAAATCCAAACGTTATAAATCAAAAAAATATTTTATTTTTTTTCTTTTTTTTTTTATTTTTATTCTTTTAATATTTTTTCACAAAAAATCAATACTTTTTATTTTTACAATTAGTGCTTGGATTTTATATCGAAATAAATTCAGAAAGTATCCTAATCAAATTAATCATTGATTTATTGTTAAATTAAACAATCGTTTATCGATCAGTTTTATTCCATAATAATGATCTATTATTATCATGTTAATGACTTGTTTGCGAATATATAAGATATTACGTGATTTAGATGATTTTCATTTTTCATTTTTTTTTTTTTTATTTAAAAATCATTGAGTATGTATGATAATATTTGCGATATAATGATAAGTTGAAAAATATCGTCTTATTTATTCATGTAGTAAGTGTAAAAGATGTTAATATTTACTATTAAAGATGACGCGATAAAGTGTAAGATAATTAACACGAAAAGATAATTTTGAGGCACGCACACAAGTGGTTCTTAAAAATATACAAATTTTCGATAATTCATACGGATAATCCCAATGTATGATAATATCAAATCACTTACTGTTTTTCGAAATATCATTGAATACACTTGAATAGAATTATTTTTTTTCTTTGAGTTGAGACTAATGAAGTATGCACTTTAATCGATTAACGTTTCTTAATATAACGATAAGTTTTAAATAGTGGAATGATTTCTATTGAATTAATGATTGATAGGCGAAGCGCGGATTACTTGAATTTAACGTTATAGATAAAACGAAATTTACGTGTTATTTCTTTGTATCGGAGACATATATGTATATTATCGTAAGAAAAAAGTAAGAAAAAAAAAAAAAAGAAAAAATTTGTTTGTGTTACACAATGATAGGATAGAAAGAAAAAATTAAATAAATTTTGTTGTTTCTCTTTGAACTTTTAGGTTATCGCTCGATAGAATGATTTTTTTTTTTTAATAGATCAACGAAAGAAAGTGAAATCGATATATATATATATATATATGGGAAGAGAGAGAGAGAGAGAGAGAGAGAGAGAGAGAGAGAGAGAGAGAGAGAGAAGGAGATAGTAAAAATTTCGTAAGAAAAACTGATCTTTCATTTTCTTTTCCAGTTATATTTGAATATCAAAAAGCAAAGTATCAGGATGGTGGATTCAGTCTTTTTAACACGTTCGCTCGGTACACCAGCGGAGGGTGTAAGAGATCAATATGCCGATGGAAAAGCTGCCAAAGTATGGGAGGTTTTCATCGGCGATAAAAATCAGAGGACACAAAATTATCGGGACTTTTTGGTGGGTCTCCTTAAGAAGAAAGGTTGCCATAGAATCTTGGATGTTGCCTGTGGTACAGGCGTAGATTCGGTAATGCTCCTTGAAGAAGGCTTCGAGGTCGTCAGCGTTGATGCTTCCGATAAAATGCTCAAATATGCTCTCAAGTCCAGATGGGAGAGAAGAAAGGAACCAGCTTTCGATAATTGGGGTAAGAAAGATATCTTCGTAAATTCTTATTTATCGTTCGCAAATTTTTTTCTTCGTTCATTCGAATCTTTTTCTTTTCTTTTTTTTTTTTGATATTACGTTCTGTAAGTAGAAATTTTAAAAATGAAAAGAAATTTAATTTTTCAATTAGAACAGAAATTAAAATTGAAATCTGAAGAAATTTCAATAGATCTTGTGATCGATTCGTCATGAAGACACTTACGAGATTATTGTGAAATGTGTATTATGAGATAATATTTATCCGTTATTGTGCTTGATGAAAATATTTCTATTATATGCATATCGTACTTTCTTATCTACTGAGTAGATAAATATTATTAAGGAAAGGGTCGGTATGTTATCGACGGAGGTCAATCTTTATCGCAAACTACTGTTTCATCATTTTCTTTTTTTTTTTTTTTTTTTATAATAATTGTTAATAAATCTTTGATAACTTTCTTCTGATTCGATAACAAATAATTTTCTTTCTTCCTATCTTTCTGATTCGATTTATTTTTTTTCTTTTTTAGTGATCGAGGAAGCAAATTGGTTGACATTATATAAGGATATCAGTCATTTAATTGGAGACGGTTTCGATGCTGTTATTTGCCTTGGAAATAGTTTTGCACACATGCCCGACTCCTTTGGCGATCAGAGAGAGCAAAAGTAAATTATCTACATAAATAATTTCATGATTTTGAATAAATAAATAAATGATATTCTTCGTATACCTAATCTCTTTTATAACATTTATTTTTTAGACAAGCCTTTGCTAACTTCGAACGTTGTGTCAAACCAGGTGGATTGTTTTTGATCGATCACAGGAATTACGATTATATTATACAAACCGGTAGCACACCACCCAAATGTATATACTATAACGTGAGTATCGTTAAGATAATTTTTTTAATATGATAATTTTTTTATAATAATAATAATAATAATAATATACATCTTTTTCAGAGTCGACACATGACTAATATAAAAACATCAGTACTATTCATATCAGGCAAACCAGCAATCGTGACTCTGGACTACATGATTACTATCGATGAAAAAACAAACAAAAACAATTCAGAAAACGTTAACGAATTTAGGTTATCATATTATCCTCACAGATTGAACGTTTTTAGCGATATGCTTGCAGAAGCATTTCGATTTAAAGCAAAACATACGATATACGCTGATTTTAAACCAATGGATATGATCAAGAATCCTGGATTTTACATTCACGTGCTGGAAAAGTACTAGTTAATTAAGTAATCTCGTTACGAGATTCACAAAGGAAAGAAATTCACGTCGATGTGTATTTTTTTATACTTTCGACGATTCTCATATGCCGTATTACGAGAAATGAATTTTTATTGTAGGAGTTAAAACGATCTCTCGATGATTGATCTCTTAAGATATACACGAAATTCGAGATTACGATGCGAGTTATTCTCTTTTTCTTTTTTATTGGTTACGAAATAAAAAGAAAATTGTAACTCGTAGAGCCTAGAAAAAAATCTATTAAAACAATATTGCTCATAAAATTATGTAGTAATGTTCCATACTAAAGATGTGATTATACATTATCATTGTGATAATAATATAACATACTTACTATATATTTACGGAGATGCGTGGGTAGTCGACGAATAAAATACTTGTTATCAATTTTGATCTTTTTTTATTATAAGTTCGAAAGCAGTATCTCATTGAGTATTCTAGCCAGGCTTTGTTCGATGCTACAATTTGATTTTTCAACGGTGTTTCGAGCGGTCATTGACGAGGATATTTTTCAAGGACGAGCTCGCTCTCTATATCTTCAGCACCTTCAGTCTTTCGGCGAATTAATTGCTCATCCTGAACGAGGCTTTTCTCTTAATACTTTTCTTTTCTTTTTTTTTTCATTTTCTTCTTTTACTTTCTTATTTTTATCATTTATCACGAGGGATTACTCGGTGTTTCGTTTCAATCGAAACGTCTTCTTTTTCACTACATTGTAAAAATAAAAGATTAATAGGAAACAAAGAACTATCTCAAATGATCTGTATTTAAAAATCTCTCTCTCTCTCTCTCTCTCTCTCTCTCTCTCTCTTTTTTACTGTACTTTATTTCTTTTTTCGATAAAAAAATTATAGTTTCATTAAAAGGATCATAGCACACTGTCGAAGCCTCGGAAATTCGCTCGTCAACGATCGCCACAATTGAAAATGGCCAAAATCGCTTGCGTGGGATCTTTCACTTCTTTTTTTTTTATTCTTTCCCCCGCGTTTCTTTCGACTTCACAGATCGCACGATTAAATTCGCAAAGTTTCGTAAGAATCGTACCCCCGCATTCGGAGTGCAGTATGTCCATTGAAAGTTATTTTTTTATTATTTTATTGTATTTTGTTCTTTTTTTTCTTTTTTTTTCTTTTGTTTATTAACGCGACGATCGATTTTTAACGTCGAGTCGACATTTTGAAAAATGGAAAAGAGAATAATCGATCGACATCTACGCGTATTCCTCCTTTCCCCCTATTCACAACTTCTACTCTAAAAAAGAAAAAGAAAAATATGTATATCAGTGCATTGGCACTCCGCAATTGGGGGCTCGAATATTATTTTCTTCATAATTCGTTTACTTTCCTACCTTTCTCTTTCTCTTTTATTTTTTCTTTTCTTTCTTTCTTTTTTTGTTTCTTTGGAAATGACAAGGATAAAATTTACAAGGCCGAGGGCTGATTACAGTGCAACGAACTGCCCATATAGAAAAATGGACGAAGTGGTAGTTATAGCAAAAATTCCCCCCTTCTAGTAGTAGTAGTATAGTGATAATAGTAGTAGTTAGTAGTAATAGTAGTAGTAGTAATAGTAGTAGTAATAGTAATAATAATAATAATAATAATAATAATAATAATAATAATAATAATAATAATAATATATTTATGTATATATATATGTATGTATATATATATATATGTATATATATATATATATATATATATATATATATAATATTTGTGATTTTTTTGTTGCTTTCTTTTTTAATTCCTTTCGATTAAACTACTGTTAGACTCTTGTGATCACTTTTGTTTTCCTCGAAAAATTCGATACATATTATTACATCACGGCTTCTTCGATCGTCGTTACGATCGCTGTCGTCGTCGTAAATTTTATATGAGAGTCTTCGATCGCCGTACGTGTCTTACAGATAAAATTTGTAAATCCTCGCAAGACGGAGAAGACTGTAATAATTAATAAATTAATTATATATGTATATATATATTTATATACATATAAGATATATATATAATTTATTAATGAATGTATTCATATAATAATAATAATAATAAAAATAAAAATAACAACAACAACAATAATAATAATGATAATAATAATAATAATAATAATAATAATAATAATAATAACAACAGTAATAATAATTAAACAATAATAATTCATTATCTCATTAAGTAATTAATTTTTATCGTCCTATTCGTCGTGTTTTTTGTATGTGTATGTGTATGATAACTATAAGACTAACATTAATTCAAAATGGCGTCTGTTAAACTCTCCTTTGCTTTTTTAGATTATGTTGACTTTGATTGGTAGTGATATTTGAAGCAATACAAATTTGAACACACTTCGCGTTTTATATTCAACAAATTAATTCCTTTATCGAGATCGAAGGATGCGAGTTTCTTTCAATCTTTTTTCTTTTATTTATTTATTTATTTATTTTTTAATTCGAGTTGTTTTCCTTTTTACTTTTACTCTCCGTGCTTGATTATTTTTTTCCGTCTTTGTTCGTTGTTTTGTGAAAAAAAGGAGGATAAACTACGTGCGAAGATCGCTAACAAATAAAATCGGGAAGACACGAACGAACGAGAAGATTATTATTAATTTTCTTTTTTCTTTTTCTTTCATTGATTTCTTTTTCAAAACGAGAACAGGACGTGAGAGATTCTGCGACATTTTTTTCTCTTTTTTCTTTTACATATGCATATGCGTACATGTCTTTGAAAAGTTCACGAGATGCTAATCAAATTACTTGGCAAATATTTTTATTATTCATCCAAATATTTTTTTAACCATAATAAATTTTAATTAATCAGATACGTTACTTCTCATATGAAATAAAAAGTGATTTGGTCCGTTATTCGAGAAAAAAAGATAAATAAATAAAATAAAATAAAAGAATGAAGATAGATTTCGTTATAATTACATATAAATTTCTCGAGAACTTTTCAATGATCTTGTATTCGTCCGGATTCGACCGATCCATCGATCCCTCGAGGTGTGAAGCAAGGATTTATGCGACAGAAAAGATTTATGATTGACACGACTTCGAACTAGATAAAGAATCGATTAGACAAATTCGATTTTTTTTCTTTCTTCCTTTCTTTTCTTACTTTACAAAGTACTCGCTCGAATACACGAATTGATTCAAATCTGTCGCTTTGAAATCCGATAGGAGGCAAGTTTGAAGAAATTATGAACATGACGATTCCGAACATGACGATTTCAAAGATATTATTGCTAGTTAATAGATAGATAAAAATTTGTCTTTTTCTAATCCTTCGCGCGTAACATCGACATAGAATATTTTTTTTTTTATCGCCAGCGATTCGATCGTGTTTCTTTTCATATCGTTTGTCTACAAACATGCATGCATACGTTTATTCATTCATTCACATATGCATGCATGCATACATGCATGCATTTCTTCATAAATTAATTAATTAATCAATTAATTAATTAATCCATTCATTCATTCATTCATTCATTCATTCGTTCGTTCATTCATTCATCCGTTCATTCATTCATTCATACATACGAACATACATACATACATACATACACACATATACACACATGTCCATATGTTTTATATTTTTTATCGATTTTCGTTGATCAACTCACACTACACTTCGAGGGTTTTTTCGACAGCCACAAAGTAATTTAAAAAACGATTATAATGATGATGATGATGATGATGATGATGATGATGATGATGATGATGATGATGATGATGATGATAATGAGAACAATAATAATAATAATAATAATAATAATAATGATAATAATGATGATGGTAATAGTAATAATAATAATAATAATATTAATAATAATAGTAATAATAATAATAATAACTACAACAACAACAGCAAAAACAACAATAATAACAACAACAACAACAACAACAACAATAATAATAATAATAATAATAATAATAATAATAATAATAATAATAATAATAATAATAATAATAATAATAATAATAATAATAGTAATAATAATAATGATGATGACGATAATAAATATATATATTTGATATATCATTTTTTATATCATTTGTTAATGGTTGATGATGCAGTTTTCGCTTTAAACGTAATATTGAATGGAATGTTTTTGTGTGTGTTGTGTGTGTGTGAATTTTAAAGCAAATATTCACGAATAGCGATTGTAAAAAATAATAAATTCAATTGCATTAGCCGTTCGTAATATAATATTATCAATACTCAGTATCAATTCGACGGATATTCGTTCGTCTTTTTATTTATTCATTTAATTAAATTTTTTATGTTTCCAAATTATTGCAATAGTGCAATACTATAATAATCCATATTTGCAAATATGAATTATAGCAAAGTGGCTTGATATATATATAAAAATTCCTAATATCACATCTTCTTATTATCTCAACTTCAATCTCGACAACAATCTGCACTATTAATATTTGCCTTGTTTAAGTGAAAATCAATTTGTTTGTTTGTTTATCGCACAAGTTTCGTAAAATCATTTTCTCTCTCTCCTTCTCTCTCTTTCTTGATAATTTTCTTTTTTAAAAGTTAACCCTCTATATGCCAATTTTTTGTCATGTCTAATACAATAAAATTATACATAACAAAAATTCTGAAGTTATTATGTTAAAAAATAAGAGAATAGTGTTTTCAAGTTTGTTTCAGATATAAATTTGGAAATTGGCGCTAGCATGTCTATCTGTATTAATCAATAATCGAGTTATAAATCGATAATCGAAAATTTCAAAGATTGGATCGATCATCTAAATACATCATTCCAATCATCTCGTTTATCAAATATGTTAAATTTAATTAATCCTTTACACTGTGAAGTTTTTTTCTATATAGGGAAATACAGAGTCGAATCTTTTCCGAGAAAAAATTGACGTATTTCAAATGACTTAGCGAACGTTTTTCATTTTTTACAAGATTATATAAAAGTTAGGAATTAATTATAGATATTTACTAACTCACAAAAGAATGGCTTATACCATTACTTGAGAGTTTTTTGCATGAAGTAATATGTTCACGTGTATTTGTTCGACCGATAAAATCCATCAATTTTACATAATTTAGAATAACATATAAGAGAAAACATAACTATTCATAAATCAGTTATAATCATCCCTTATTCATTATTCGAGTTATTGTATCAAATCAAATGGCTACTAAGGATCGTCTTTCGAGTGCAAAGGATTAAATTTTATTTCCTTATCTAATCGATCTTCCTTTGTCAAATCACATTTTGTAAAAATAATCTTAAAAACAGCAAAAGTAATAATTAAGTTCGTGGTAATATAAATGAAATAAGATCTCACAAAAAAAAGAAAGAAAAAATGATTAAAATATTTTGTTAAACGCACACACATACATATATGTAAGTGTTTAACCTGAGATATATGGTGTTATAAAGGGTTAACAATATTAACGATGATAATAAATGTTTATTCGTTAATATCAACGATAACGAATTTTAACGAATAAAATAATGTAAATTATTCTTCCCTTTTTTTTTTTTTTTTTTCAATTTTCTATCATACCTTTACCTCTTTTTATGTATTCGAGTTGGACGATGGCGAGTCGATGATCGATTTCAATATCCGTGTCCTTTGACGTGGAAAAACGAAAATGCTGATGCTATAAAAAAAAAAGAAAAAAAAAAAGAAAAAATTAATAAAAAACAAAAAGATAAACGAGATAGTCAAAAATCGAGATAGTATATTCAAACGGCAAACAGAGCAGATCCCCCTTTCGCGATTTCAAATAACTCACGCGAGATGCAATAATTAATCGATCGGCGATTGAAAAAACTTTCTTTTTGTTTCCTATTTTTTTTCTGTTTTTCTTTTTTTTTTTATTTATCGTTCCACACGCGCGCGTGCCTTTTATATATCCTGATTTTTAAGATACAAGTTACGTTAAAAATGTAATAACGTTATTAAATCTTAATTATTCAACGAATTTTCTTTTATTTTAACTTTTCTTATTACCTTTATTGTTGCCATTTTTATTGCTGTTCCAATAAACACGTCCATTTATCACTCACATCGTTGTTCCTATTTTCACAGATTAAATTCGTTGATTCCGACCGATTAGTGGTAACGAATTATGTTCAATGTGTAATTCTAATTATTGGACGAATTAGTTTTAGGCATATATTAGATAATTTTGTTTATTTCACGCACGTCTATTCTAATTTTTATTCGTTCGATGAAACGATTGAATGTAAACAAAAATGAGGAAAAGAACGAATTATTAGATTCATGATTAGATTTGTGATTAGAAAGAGAGAGGGAGACGTGAAAGCCGTTAAACGATCTTGAACATCGACGAACGATTCCGATAAATTCCGATCATAGGAAATTATGAAACGGCATTCGCATAAGATTACTATAAGATTTGCATCTTATTTGTTAATGACACGATTGTAATTGCAAGTCGAGTAAACTTTTCGTAAATAGAATATGTGTGCATGTGTATGTGTATGTGTATATGTATATGTATGCGTGTACGACTCGCCCGATAAAAAGTGGGCACGAAAAACCTGCGCACCATTGAGTCGATCGATTTGGGATTATAATATGTTAGCTTCTTAGCTTAGCTTTTTCCTAAAATGTCAACGGCTTTTAAACTTTCGCGTATAAGTATATAAACTACGATAGAGCCAGCTATATCGTCTATTTGTCTAAAATCTAATTAACAAAGTCCTCGTATCATTTTATTCTTCGATAGTTTTTTATCTTTTCCTTCTTTTGTGTTATATATATATATATATATATATATATATATATATATATATATATATATACATATATGTATATATATATTTATATACACATATAACACGAGAAATGATAACTATTTTACTTCTTCTCTTCTCTCTCTCTCTCTCTCTCTTTCTCTTTCTCTTTCTTCTTTAAACTATATTTATATTATGTACACGCAAGCTTAGATGTGGACAAACGTTCGTTTTTTATACTTTCTGTTCGGATCATCGTTAATTATTCATTGGACGAGTCATCCTCGAATATCTCTATCGAATAAATATATCATTACTTTTAATTATAGCCTACGACGATATATATCTCTATAACTTAATTTCTTGTTGCATTAAGAAAAAAGAAATAAAAAAAAAAAAAGAAAGAAGTAATATAATGTAAAATTTATGATATAACTATAAATATAATTTATACTGAATAAATCTTAATTTTGATATATCATCTTTGAATTAATTATGTGACAAAAAATGAAGAAGAATTCTAAAATAATTACACGTATATATATATATACATTTATATGTATGTACATGACTTTAAAGTTACATCAAGTTATAGAGTTATAGTTCGTTCTTTTAAAGTACTTTCGAATAATGATCGAATTCAAATTCGTCTTGAATGTAAGTCTTGGATATAACAAAAAAAAAAAGAAAAAAAAAGAAATAAAAAATCAATGAAAATTAAATTTATAAGATTCAGTTTTCACAATTGATATTCAAATATATTTTTACTATTAGTAATCTTTTAACAATAATTTCGACGAACTCGTCCAAGCACGAGAGGCAAGAAACGAAAGAAAAATAAAAAATAAAGAAAACGTAAAAGAACAATTCGATGACCAACTTATATATATATATATGTCTGTGTTTGTATATATATATGTATATATACGCGTACGAACGTGAGTCCACATAAGTACGCGCAAATAAATAAATATATATATATATATATATATATATATATATATATATATATATATATGAATATAGTATATACACATCATAATTACAATATATATACATATAATATTGCTGTTTGGCTTCCTCGCGAAATACGACGTGCCTTACTTTTATATCCATTTCTTCTTTTTTTCTTTTCTTTTTCATTTCATTCAGCTCAGTTTGTTTTTTCTTCTTTTTTTTTGGTTCTCTCTTTTCTTATCTTTTCTTTTCGATTAGCACGTCGATTCTTCGCCCGTCAATAAATTTAATGACGATTGTTTAATTTCGTAGCAAGCGTTTCGATCGAAGATAATCTCACTTTTTTCGTAAGTTAGATAGAAATGCGGCCTATGAACGTCGGCGGATTAATAGGTGGTATCAAAGCAAACGCTTATATTCTATATTGTGCTCGCGTGTGATCTCTCGTGAATATAAAACGATCGTGAAGATGCGTCATTGTTCTAGTAAATATCAATCCTTTTGATCTGATTATAGGGCGCGGCCAAAAGTTTTTAGATGGATTAAAAGTTACGTAAGTAAATCTTAAAAATCAATTACTCTATTTCCGTGACTTTTCAGATTACTTTCTTTTTACAAATTGTAAAAGTACAGGCCTAGCTTGTAAAACTACAAGCTTGACTATTAGCTTAAAAAGTCACGAAAATGAGCGATTGAACTTTCAAAATAGTTTAAGAAGTTTTTATGCATCTAGGAACTTTTGAAAATAAATAAATAAATAAATAAGTAAATAAATAAATAAATAAAAAAAAAGACGAATTGTACAATTTGATTGTCCCGTTACAATCTATATCATCGATTCATATCGATGACAACGACGAGAAACTTGTAAAATTTCAATTGAAATATTATTGTATTTAAGTATTTATTTGTAAATATTTTATGCGATCGCATAACAGATCATCAATGAGAAAATAACGCATCAATTCGATCGAATATATTTCGAGATCTTTACGAAGATCTATGCTCGCGAATAGATCCGCCGTCAATGCGTGTAAAGCTACGATGCACATCGCTCTTACAACGTGGATAATAACTCGGAACAATTTTCGATGTCTCTCGAAGAAGCCGTCGCAAGTTGTTGAATAATTCATTGGATCCTTTCTTCCATGATCACACGTAACTCAATACTGGTTCGAAGAGACACGCGCAATTGGGAGTCATCGAATCAACTTCACTTCTCCCTTTTGAAACCCTCTATTTTCTTTCCATAAGTTTATTTACTTTATATAATATTATCATGTCCTTAGTTTTTTTTTCTGTTCGTTTCATTCAATTTCGTTCAAAAGTACGCGCAAAATGAATGTCACTTCGCGAAGCGATCTAGCGAAAATATTAGTAGTCCTTTAAGGTAGATAACGTTGGATTATAAGATCACGAAACGTAGTCCGATCAAAGAAGAAAATTAGGCTGACTTCATTGGCCTAACGATAGTCCCTCGACCTATTGTCACTTTGGGACAAAGGGAGGGTGTAATTAGTTTGTTTTTTTTTTATTTTTTAACGCGGTTCGCGATCAATTTGTTTGAATTGTAACGGAGCCATCCACCCAGATCGAGAATCACGAAAGGAAGAGGAGGAAATAGAGGATTAGGATGAAAAGATTAGATCGGAAGAACTTTCAATAATATTCTCTAGGCCTGGGTGGTGGCCTTTTTCGTTCGGACCTATCGGTCCTCTCGGTCCTTTCGGCACTGGCACTAGCCTCACGATCGTCGGTACATTCGAGCATTTGCGTAGTTTCTGTAGCCTCCGAGGGACTAACCGGTTGGGTAGCTAAAGGTGCGAGAGGCGCTGCACCCTTGTTGCGCGATTTACTTTTTCGTTTCCTTAATATGAGTGGTCCAAGTGCACTCGAGTCGTCACCTCTCGAGGTTGATGCTTGGGCAAGTCTTTCGAGAAGTTCTTTGCTAACTTCTCTCGAGGAAGTTTTGTAATCGGAACTACCCGATAATCTGTCCGAATCTTTTGACTGTTGGTGATGGTGGTGATGATGATGATGATGTTCTTGACTCTTTGAACTACGTTCCATAGGTTGTTGCTGCTGTTGCTCTCTATAACCTTCGCCAGGTGTCATAGAAGTACTCGTAGACGCCTTCTGTTCAGACGTTTGCATACTTTGTGGAACAACTTGCTGTTGATTCACTTGCACTTGGCAGGACGGTTGATTTTGAGCTGAACTACTCGATGGGAAATTCAAAGGTCTCTGCTGCTGCTGCTGCTGCTGCTGCTGCTGCTGCTGCTGCTGTTGTTGTTGCGGTTGCTGCTGCTGCTGCTGTTGTTGCTGCTGCGAGATGACCGTACTTCCCGGAGGTGTTGCAGCCAATGGAACTCGGCTCAACAAAGTCTGAAGCATGTCCTCCATCTTAGCGAGTCTTTGATTCACTCTTTGCACTTCCAGCTTCAAGTCGACTTTCACTTCTAATACCGCCGCAAGAATCTCACGATCGTGACTAGGCTGAGTCGATATCAAACCACCATCGTAACTTTCCAGACGTCGAAGTTGCAATTGCTTCGAGTCTACCGAAAGATTCTGAGACTGTTGTTGTTGTTGTTGTTGTTGCTGTTGTTGCTGATGTTGTCCATCCTTATCAGCACTATCTCCTCCACCTGTTTCTTCTATCGTACCACCTAACTTCCCGAATTTCGGAAAGACCTTGTTCGTTCCGGCACTAGAACTTGGACGCGAATCTCGTGCACTTAACGATCTCTTAAACGTGTCCCCGGCCGTACCTGTTTCACTACCTGAATCCAGACTGGAACTACCTGTAAAGAAAAAAATATATTTGCAATAAAACGTCCAATGAAATACATTTTTTATAATCTTACCTAGCAATCTTCCCCACTTGCCAGTTCGAGGTTTGGCAGCGATATTCTCATCGGTGGACGGTTTTCTCGAATGAGACGATTCGCCATCTTTCCCATCCTTACTGTCTCCTTTCTCAACATCTGCCGTATGTCTCTCTCTACGAAACCTGCGTAAAATAATATCAAGACGATAAGAATCCACGTTTCCAATCTGATGCTCCTTTTTATGGAGCGTACACAAAGGTGTATATATGTATATTGTATATATATACAGGATACGTAAAGGCTGGTTCATCTAGGCAATAATGGGGATCAAAAGACAGTGTACAATTATAAGAGGATGGAATTTAATTTCATTCGTGTTAGAAGAAACACGTTTTCCTCTTATTTATCCTCTTTCTTTCTTTCTTTCTTTCTTTCTCACTTTCTTTCTTTCTTTCTTTCTTTCTTTCTTTCTTTCTTTCTTTCTTTCTCACTTTCTTTCTTTATTTCTTTCTTTCTTTCTCACTTTCTTTCTTTCTTTCTTTCTTTCTTTCTTTTTTCAATGTATAATCATCAATTTGCAGTCAGTTTAGTTGGGGAAAACTTTTTTGCACGGGTTCAAGAAACTGGTTCTTGTAGCAAATGCGAGATCGTTCTACTGAGGCTAGAAAAGGGGTAAACAGCTCCAGCGGTGTTCACGAGCAACCTACTTTGGTGTGCCTACAGGATTCAAATATCAAAAATAGTACCGTCGGTGGTGACAAAAATGGCGATAATAAAAAACATACGGGAAGACGAGCGACCTCGGTGAACGCCGATTTTAGAGAACTCTTTCCAATCGAAAATATCTTATTCTTATCGGGTTCTTGATATCGTCTTCAACTTTCAAAACTTTTCAAACTTCTTAAATGGTAGGTAACACGTTTCTCTCTAGAGAGTTTTATAAGTTAAAAACGTGACCACTTCGAGTCACCTACTTTGTAAGTTTGTTTTTTATTATGGAATGTATTACATCTGTGAATTCTTTTTTTTTCTTTTTTTTTTAATAAAAACTTGAATTGTTATAGGTGACACGTATATCAGCTATTAATTTGATTTTATGTTTAACGAATTGTTCAATTTGAATCAACGTTCACCGATGTGACGATATAATATAATCTCGTAATAATAATGATAATATAACATGCCGCTTGAAAAAATTTGAGAATGGCTTTACGAGAAATTTAGCGATTGCATATTGCAAGAGCACCTGGCAAGCATCGTGTGCATTTTAAAGAGATATAAAAGCATGAACCCGAGTGATAGCTTTTTTATATACACAGTATACGTATGTGTGTATATATATATATATTTCTATATGTGTTTTATATATATATATATATATATATATACTTCACGTTGGATAGCTTTTTTAAAAATTTTTTAATGTAATCATGCACAGCAGGTGAATTTTAATTATAAGAAAGAGAAATAAATTATTGTGTTATTAATCTTTTTGTTCTCTTTAACTTTAGAAAAGCCGACATTCTCAATATTTTTCGAGCGGCCTTACCGTAATAATTATTAAAAAATATTAAATATATATATATATATATATATATAGGTGACAGAGAAATTTGAATCCTAGAGTGTGTTTATCACATGCATCCCACGTTAATTGCGTTCAATCAATCGAAAAGTATTGGACGCTCGAGCCTTATCCCAAACTCAGTACTTCTTCCATCTTCTTCGTTTTTAATAATTAATAATAACAAATAGGATAGAATAAAATCGAGTCTATGTTCTATGACAAGAAAAAAAAAAGAGAATTATTTTATCAAAATGAAAAAAATACCAAGTTCTAGCAATCGCTTAATAAAATCCTGCCTTCGAATACTAAATAAAGTATATTATATATGTGTGTATATATATATATGTATTAACGTGTACATATATATGTGATATATAGCACATATATATACACAGACACACATATATATATACATGGTGAAAAAAGATGCGCATAACCTTCTAAAGGCGTATATTTTACAGCACTCTAGCATTCGTTAAAATTGCAGTGATTTTTTAAAATGACAAAGATTATGTAATAATATTATGAATGAAATGAAACATGTGGTTATCTCGAAGAGGTACGTCGATGTAAATATATACACACACTCACACTCATACATGTTTTAATTATCATCATCATCATCATCATCATCATCATCATCATCATCATCATCATCATCATCATCATTATTATTATTATTATTATTATTATTATTATTATATTTTTACTACTACTACTACTACTACTATTCTTTTTTTTTTTGTTAAATAACGAGTCGTACCATTTCGAGCTGGAGCAAAACTCGCTGTGAATGACAAATAATATAAGCAGCGTACTAATTATTTTATGTACATCGTATCAGTAATATTTAATCTCTTAATCTCTTTGATTTCGTGATCTTAATCTCTTTTCGAATTCAATGAATTATTTATTTTAGAAAATAAGTTTTCATTAGAAAACATCATTCAGAAGATTAAGAGGAAATATACGATGCCCATACAAATATCACGAGCGAGTTAATCGTGCAACATAATATATATATATATATATATATATATATATATATATATATATATATTGTGTGATTTGAATGCGTGTGTATATGGATGTGATTAGTGACTTACGATCATATGAATCATTTCGTCTATAGTAGATAAATATATCATATTTACACGGAAGAAAACAATCGCTCTATATATATATATGTATTAATAATCGCAGTCCAATATATTATTAGAAATAATAATATAATGTATAAATATGTATATATATATATATATAAGATAGAGAGAGAGAGAAAGAGACAATAATAACGATAATAATAATAATAATAATAATAATAATAATAATGATTATGATGATGATGATGATGATCATAATAATAATAATAATAATAATAATAATAATAATAATAATAATAATAATAATAATAATAATAATAATAATAATAATAATAATAATAATAATAATAATAATGATTAATAATAAAAAATAGTGTATATATATATACACTATTATATTATATATATATATATATACATAATAGGTAGCAAAAAGATGGACGGAAAAAAGAATGGAGAAGAAATAAATACGTAAGAAATGAAATTGCCTAAAACTGGGCCAGGGCGGCAGGACGTTCACGGTGAGCTCCTCGTCTGAATCCTGTTGGGACCGTGTTGAAACGGCTTTGGACACGCTGATCTGGGCTTCCCCATCGGTCTTGAACCTTTTTCAACAAGAGGCCAGCCAAGCAACGATCAAAATTCACATCGATGAGTAGAAAATAAAGGAAAAGGAATAATATGTATACATCACACGTGTACGTACGTATGTGTGTATTCTGTAAGAGAAACATCATCAATTTTTTCAATCTCCTTTTTCATAATTTTATACACACAAACACAACATATGCGCATAAGCGCATGCACATGCATACATATATTCTCTTTTTCATTTGTTCACACATGCGCATGTACATACGTACATACATACATCATTTTCATTCGATTTGTCACCAAAATGTCGATTATGTCTTTTCTCGATAACGTTTATTCTGTGTAAATATTTTAATTGTCGCAGCCATCTGTAATTATTTATTAAAATATAATCTAACATTCATTCGTGAGATCGATAATTAGTATTTTAAATCGATTATCGATATTTTAAGAGGAGACCCCAATCCTCATTCTTTTATCTCTTTAAGTTGGTAAGCGTGAAAAGAGATTTGATTTGTGCGCATGCGCACACACGTACACACCTCTCTCTCTCTCTCTCTCTCTCTCTCTCTCTCTTTCTTTTTCTATCTTCCCTTATCTTACTACTCTGTCTTTTAAATAGGATTCGAACTCGATAACACACTTTCTCGTGTAGTTTGACGGTGTGAACATATGTGTAAAAAAATACATACGATGAATATAACACTCATGAAAGAGAGAGAGAGAGAGAGAGAGAGGGAGAGATAGAGAGAGACAGAGAGAGAGAGAGAGAGAAAAAGAGAGAGAGAAATCGAAATGATCCAACGTTTGCAATTTTCTTGACTCATTAAAAAAGATTTTTATCATAATTGTTATCATAATTAATGAAAAATTAATATTATATATATTTATAACATTCGTATGTTATATCAGTAATCGTGTAAAAAAGTATTTTCATTTTTATATTTCATTTTATTTAAACAAAACTATTCAAAATGTTTTAATCTTATTTACAATCGCAAACGTGAAATCGGACTTTATATTCTCTCATACGATGTCTTCCCATCCTTCGTACATACATATAACACAACAAATTAGAAGATAGAGATACGTGACACAGTTTAAACGAATATATCTGAAAATTCAAAAATATATGCATCGATATGCGAAGGATGTGTCCTCTTTTTCTTTTTTTTTTCGTTTCTTTTCATTTACTTTTTTAAATTAGAAAAAATTCGTAGTATGCGGAAGCAATATATATATATATATATATATATATATATATCGTAATACTTATAAAAATAACGAATCTCTTTTTATTTTTAAAAAAAGAAAAATAAAGGAAAAAAAGAACGATCGATCACGAAGGAATTAAGGTTAGGTCAACGACAGATTGGGTTAAATGATCGTCTATGAATGACATCGAATGAGAAATCTTCGTAGATTAATTTACGTTCAATTGAAATTTCCCATTTAACTCATCTTTAGTTGATTCTTATATATATAATTTTTTATTAAGTTAATATCGATTGCTAATATAAGGAAAACTTGAAAACAATGCGATGATTATTTCTCATATTTTAATCACATTTCCTTATTCATTATTTCTGTTATGGATAACCATGTTGCTTTCGTGAAGACCTGTAAAATATAACCTCAAAAAAAAAAATAAATAAAAGGAAATTTCGATTTAAATGCAAGATACTCGACACTCGAATTTGATCGTGAAAGTTCAAAGTAGTCCGAGTATCATCGTTGCATCAAATCACGTTGTATCAAAGCAGGTACGTTTAATACGAGAAACCTTATTTGTATGTATATATGTATACATGTATTTATATATATATATTGAGATCGGATTTACACGTAACAAAACATAAGAGAATTGGATTGCGTTTTCCTAGAATTTTTAGCTTGAAATATTTCTGCAAACGAATCCCCAGATTTCGTCTAATTTTAACAATCGAATTCTCGCGCCAATTTCATTCGAAACAACGAGGACGTCTGCCGTGATACAAACACGACAATCGTAGAGAAATGTATTTTTCTAGAGTAAATAATAGCATGTTTGTTTTTCTTTTTCTCACTATTCTTACCTTGAGAAAATTTTCCGAACTAAATGATCCTGAGCTTGATCCAACTGTGGCTCGTTTTTTCGTCTTTCAGCGAGCTCCTTTTCACGACGCACGTCAGCCACCTTTCGAAAGATCAGCTGCACAAATAATAATTATCGATATATGTATATATCGATATATCCATACACATATATATATATGTATATACATATAAAATATTGAAAGTAAAACGATCGATCGAACGATGTTAATCTTTTTTTGTTTTTTATTTTGTGTCTTCTACTTTGCAATAGAATATGTAAATGTTCTAAAATAATTTGAATAGTGCAAGAGTTTGCGCAATTAATTTATTCCGCTCTATTTTACATCACCACCATCATTATCGGTGAAATACCGTGAAAGTAAGTTCTTTATATGTACGCATAATCGATCTTATAACGACGCCTCGAATTTCCTTTGTAAACTTGATTACGATCAATTATAGCAAGAATAAAATCGGTTTAATCTCGTTTTATCTTTCTTTCTTTTTTTTTTAATGTTACTTTTTCTTTCCCGCGTAAAAAAAGTATTACATAACCTTGCAAACATTTAACAGCATAGCCGATAGAATGATATTAAAAAACGATACGTATGTCTTTTATATGTGTGTACTTTAATTTGATATATTGTTAAAATGATATTTGAAAAAAAAAGGAAGGAAGAAAGAAAGAAAAAAGAAATTGTAAATGGTGAGTGTCAATGGGGTTAACCAAAGGAAAATAATTCTCCGGTAAGGGGTAACCGTCCGTGAAATAAATGGCATCCGATAAAACTTTTCTTCGCGAGAGGTTGAAAAAACAACAAGAACACAGTGCCTCGTTTTTCGTCCGTAGATTTCAGTTGAATGTTTACATAAATGGGATATTGCGCGAAACACGAGTGTGAAAAAAAAATAGATAAGATCTTATATTGGTCAGGCCCAGGGAGTTACGCGACGCATGCGCCGTGAAGTTAGTCGATAGGCATACAACTAGTGGCACAGTTCTCGGAGTCGACGTCGTTACACGTCTTAACCTCAAAATAAATATTCGCTCTCCTTTTATCACTTCGACACGTCGACGTAAATCTCTCCTAAAAGGTATAAGCGAATTATAAATCGAAAATATGACAGGATTGGATTTTAATCGAATAACTGAAAGCTCGGATCGTTAATTTCGAAGCTTTTTAAATATTTTATTGTTCTTTATTTCTTTTGTTTCTCCTTTATATCTCTGACTCGCGTTGGCTGGAAAAGTGCAGAGGAAAGATTTTATGGCTCGTCGTATAGAAGATTACGTACGTTTGGAAGGTTCGTATTTATTTGGTTATTTGTTCGATATTTGTCATCTGTTTTCTTTTTCTTTTGAAATCAATGGATTTTTATTCGACGATTCTATATCACTTTTCATATGTTTCGATAACCATAAAAAGAAGATCGCCGTTCGTTCGACGAATTGAAACTAATATTGTCGATTTTCCATTCAAATGATTTTACGATGCTCTTATATTTACGAGAACACTGCTTCGTGGAGATACAAGCGTCTAAATTTTATGCTAGGATGAATGGTGCTTTCTTAAAATTCATCATATATTTGCCAAATAGTGTCATATTTCTTTTCTACGTTCTGAATATTGCAATTTTTAGGAGAGAGAATTAGTTCGAAAAAAGGCGCGTAAATTACGTAAGCTTCGTTTGTTTTTTGTTAAAATTACTTTTTTACGACTTCTACTTTTGTATTAGTTTTTATGGATTTTATTAATTTTAATATAAATTTATATTAGCGTAAAGTGAAAAAGTTTTGACTGACAAAACGGAGAATATTAACGAATTTGATGTCATTGGTTTTTAGATGGGTCATGGATCAAGCCGTTCTGCTTCCTCTGCAAATATTCTATCTGCAGAAGAATTAACATTAGTGGACAATATTTTTAAATCAATGTCCAGAAGTTCGGGTTCTATAAAACGTGAAGATATTTTTAAACACTGGTCGATGCACTTGGATGACGTGCTTTTGCAATTTGTTGTAAGATTTCTTTGCCATGAACCTGGCAAAAAAGTCTCAGCTATAAATGGAGAAAATTTTGGTCGCTTATATGTTTTTGCAGTACGTGGAAGCGCGGAAGAACGTACTGATCTGATATTTGAAGGATTTTCAGAAGAAGAGCAGAAGTTTGAAATACCTACTGCCACTTTTCTGCAATATATTCAAGCTACTATTAATTCTTATTTAAGGCTGCAGAAAAATGCTGCTAATTCGCATTATCTTTCATGGAGTAGTATTGGTTGTACTGTGAATAATAGACGTATAAATATGCGTTCGCAAAGTCTGTGCGAAGATATTGTCAAATATGGTGATGTGTTAACGGTTGATCAAGTAGTTAATTGGTTTGCGGCAGCTGCTACATTTAAAACTATTCAATCACACGTTTTTCAGTGTCTTTTTCTAGTTTCTCAGAAAAAAGGAGATAAAAATACTAGTGCACGGATTAATGATTTAAATCTGTTACCTATTTGTAAAGGTTTGGAAAATATTCCTCATTTTCCAAGTATTCTGGGGCTTGGTGACGTTTTGTTCCTAAATCTAAGTTTACCTCACGAACTACGCAAAGAATGGAGATTCTTATTTTCGAGTCAAGTGCATGGAGAATCATTTTCCACCATGCTAGGAAGAATAACTATGCAAGGTGCAACAATTATTATATTACAAGATACCGATGATCATGTGTTTGGTGGTTTTGCTCCAGATAGTTGGAGATTGGGACCAAATTTTATAGGAAATCAAGGGTGCTTCCTATTCAAACTAGAGCCAGATATTTTAACATTTTCTTCTACAACTTACAATAATCATTATCAATACTTGAATCTTTACCAACAAACTATGCCTAATGGTTTGCTTATGGGAGGACAATTAAATTATCCAGGCTTATGGTTAGATTCTGAGTATGGAACTGGTAAATCGAGTAAATCTTGCACAACGTTTCAAAATTATGTACAATTAAGTGGCAAAGAGAATTTTAAAATAAAGCATTGCGAAGTATGGGGTGTTGGTCCAATACCAGCTGTAGAAGAAGATGTACGAGAAAACAAATCTGTTTTAGATCAAGATCCTACAGCTAAAGTAATGATGGAACTTCATGGACGTAAAATGCATAGCGAAGGTATCAGGGACAAAAAAGACTAATCACGCTTAAATATTTAAAGATTACTCTAAGACTCATATTACTATTAATTATATTGTATGGTCGTCATTGAAATTTTCAATTCTAATGGAAATTATTGAAAATTAAGTCACTGAGATTATATATACATGCATATATATATATATATATATATATATATATATATATATATACACACACATAGAGAAGTCTGTGGATATACTTAAAAGTGAAAAATAAAATCTAATATATTGAATATTTAGTTTTATAATTTACCGACGAATAATTTTAATAGCGAATTAATTTAAGAGTGTTAAAAAGCATCTACACGTTTTGTAGCACATGAAACGTGTGTGTGTGTGTATGCGTTAATGAGTCAGAACTTCTTGTTAGTGCCATCAGTTTATGGAGAATTTTAATCGATTAAATTAATTATTAAATTAATTAGTAAATTAAAGTAGTGAACGTTTTTTGTCTATTACATCTATATTATATATTACCTACGTATGAATGTTCAATCGATATAATTATTCATATATTATGTATGTTACTATGTTAGATTAATTTGTATATTTTTGTTGTTGTTAACTATTTCATTGAGTGTATAACAAAGTATCGTCATCGGACGGCCTGATCTCTTTTAATATATGTATATACAAATATAATTTATTTCCTACACACACACATATATATATGTATATATTGTGTGTGTATATATATCATTCGAATGTTGTATAATATGTATATTAAACACTGTATCTTGATGTTGAGAAATATCATAGAATGTGCAGTGTAATCTACATGCCTATTATATAGTGCCTGATCGTTTGAAATCAATGATCACAAAGGTGTGTTTCGTAATTATTACTTAACGTAAAGATTAATCGCAAATAGCTATTCGGGGATGTATAATATATATACATATAATATGTTTCAAAAGTGCATAATAAAGAAAAGAGAAAAACAACTGTTTATCGATATCCAAAGATAAATAAAATTTATCGCACTGTTATTGAACGTAATGTGAATTCAATAAAGTACTGAAAAAGTATTAAAGTTTTGTTCTAATCATGTAGCATATGTAGACGTCTTGCATGTGTAGATAAGACTAAAAAGAAGAAAGAAAAAGAAGAAAAAAAAAGAAAGAAAAAAGAAAGAAAAAAAAAATTTAATTAAAAAAGAAAATTAATTAATCAAAGAGAACACTCACCCGATTGCTTAGATTGTACGTTAGTACAAGATTTCTGGCGAAGGAGTTTGCGAAGGCTTGATAAAAATCCAAAACTTCTAACAGTCGATCACGCTTAATGGTGTGAAGGTCACAATAAGTTAGTGCTCTAACGTTAGCCGCGCTCTGTCCAACCGATGGGTTAGTCCAAAAGCTGTCACCAAAGACATCACCCTTCCCAAGAATTGCTACTACCTCATCGTCTTGGATCACTTCTAGGCTTCCGGTGACGATGAAGCACAACGAGTCGATAGATTCACCTGTGTGATAGAGCAGATCACCAGGTGCACTGTGCGACATTGTAAAATGCATTGCTAAAGCACGTAAGCATCCGTCGGATGCCAACCTGGACATCGATAATAACATATTATTAGTGATTAGTTTGATTAATCCATATAGATTATTTTGAAATGAAATAATTAAAAGATTGTATATATCTACCTGAAGGCAGGGTGTTCATTGAAAACTTTCCGATTAAGATGTACACAAATATCGGCTTTCATATCTTTGGGACAGTAGTTAAGCACTTTGTCTGTATCTAGGCCCTTGGTCATAGCCCATGTACTTACTACATAATCCATGACACGTTCGCTAAGCGCTTTAGGTACTTCATGGAGTTTCATGAATTCCCGTACGTTGTTCAACATGTCATGGTATTTGGCGGTGGCCGATGTCATTTGTTGAATAATGGTTGTAACGTGACCAAAGATCGTAGCGTACAGCAATGCTATTTAAAAAATATAATCGTTAGAAGAATCTTATTTTGGTTGAGCGCACGTTTGTACTCGTATTATAATCGTTATGATTCGTACCAGCAATGATCATCATGCAGATGGTAAATATCTTCTCGTTATCTGTTTCTGCCGCGACGTTTCCAAAGCCGACGGAAGTCATGCAAGTCATCGTGAAGTAAAGAGCAGTGACATACATCGTGCGGCGTGATGGTCCAGCTACTAGTTCTGGTGCAGTGCTGGCATTGGTCCACAAGTAGCTGTAGGGTGACTGGGTAACATTGGCCAACTTCCACAGCCATGAATATTGAACTCCGTTGTCAGCATCCGATCTTCCTATCGAATACCTTCAACGCAATGACATTTCTTACAAGAAAATTTCGGATATCTAATCGTGTTCTAAAGGAAATACAAAATAAAAAGAGGTCAACCTCTGATCGAGCCATCTACAAAATTGAATCATCTAAATCTAAAAGGAGTGCGTCACGCTTCGTTTAATAATTTGTCAAGAGTCGATCTTGTCAATTTCGAAAAGCATGATTCTCGCATGCCGCTTTTAATAAATCGAACGACGTTGATGATGATGAAAAGACGATAAAGCGCTCTCGTTAATATAAAAATATATATTATACATCAGCGATCCCTTCAAACTTATTGTAGCGTTATTTTTAATTAATCAAATCTTAACGTGCAGAGAGACTCAAAGCAACATAAACTAAACGTAGCAATAAATTGCGGTAACAATGCGAGTCCGTTGTGTTGTATCGTGTGTATGTGTGTATGTATATATACACATATATACATACACGTATGTGATATTATATGCAGCCAATCGTCCCATCAAGATGTGTTACCTCGAAAGTGTGTACGCAGAGTAAAATCACCTTAATGTGACGTACCAGATACAGGCCAGCCAGTGAGCAACCAACATGTAGAAACAGAGCAGAAGAATGAGCATGGCGGCTCCATACTCCAGATACCGATCGAGTTTGCGAACGACCCTTCCAAGACGAAGTAAACGGACGACCTTCAAAGCGGAGAAGAGACTACCGATACCATCCTCGTCGTGATCGAACGCGTTGAACACGTCGTAGGGTAAACAGCTCAGCAGATCGATGATGAACCAAGACTTGAGATAATTCATCCTGATAACCTATGATCAAATTTTAAAGATATCGTTAAAAGTATCATCGACACGCATATGTAGGACATATTGTAGAAGAAAAAAAAGTTCAATTGGAATTACTTTTGGGTCGGACACAACTTCACCACCAGCCCCGACGAACGTGGTATGAAAATTTAATACTATATCGATAAAGAATATTACGTCGACTATACTGTCGAGTACCAAAAGAGAAACGTCCTCGCTGGTTTTATTTTTGAAGGCAACGTTGTACGGAACCATTATGGCCGTGTAGAAGGTCAAGCACAAAATAATCCAATCCCAGATCGCTTTGAACGCGCAATAGTGTAACAAAATGTGCGGTGGAGTCTTTGGTGCTTCCTGTCTGTACTGTGGCATTACATCTCCGCTCAAGGACATCATCTAAAATTTATATTTTTATTTGGATTAAATTTATATGGATCATGGACGAATTTATGTTGATTAAATGATGCAAAACTTACATGAGCCAGATGCGATTGTTTCGCAGTAGTAGGTAAAGCAGAATCCTTTAGAGCTGGAAGATGGGAGCTGAACTGCGAAACAAGGACCGATCTCGATCTGGTAACCGATCTTGCGAGTTTGGCAAATTTTGAAAGACCACCCTTGCTGTCGTCCGTCTCGATTGGCTGCTTTAACGCCGTTATGTCTCGGAAGGTTAACAGGAACAGGACAACTAAGTCTCGTTCGTTTTTGATCGGTGCTATTTGTAGTAGAAGCCATAGTGGTGTTTCTGTATATCCCGAATTGAAATAGCATATTAGATTGATAGAAAAATATTAAAGATTTCGACAATGAATCGATGCAAATAATAGTAGTAATAATAATAGTAGTAATAGTAATAGTAATAGTAATAATGATAATAATAATAATAGTATCTAATCAAATAGGCATATATGTATATTATTCTGATTCCTACGAAGAAAAATTGAAAAAAGGGGGTGAAATAAAAAAAAAAAAAAGAATAATAAAAATATTCTACACGATATATAGAATTTACATAAAGTTCGAGATTAACATTTTAACTCCTTAAAAGATAATTGCCATTTAAACAATTGTATTACCGTATCGTTATGTAAATCCTCTATATATCCTTTGAAAAAAATTTCTTTTGACCGAATTCGGTCGTCGAATCGATGATAAAAAAATGTGTCAAAAAGAGTAAATGATTATCTTTACTTGCGTTTGTTACGGCATGCTTCTCTTTGTTCGAAGGAATTAAAAAAAAAAAAGAAAGAAAGAAAAAAGAAAGGATGGAAAAGAAGGAAAAAAAAAAGATAGATACTAGAGATAGATACAATCGTGTGTGTAGATACTATAACTATATACATACATACATACATATATATGCATATACGTATATGTATATACATACATAAAAGCCATGCGCTGTCTATGTACTTTAGCAACGTTTTAGATCAATCAGCTTTAATGAAAGATTAAGCTTCGCGTTTCAATCTTCCTGGACACTGGACACGCTCTCTTTCTCTCTCTCTCTCTCTCTCTCTCTCTCTTCTGTAATCACTCAACGTATGCCATGCTGTATATACATACATACATACATACATACATACATACATACATACATATATATATATATATATGTATATATATCAAGCTCTACGAAATTAGCTAAGACAAGTGACAAACATAATTTAAAGCATATTCCATTTAGCGTCTCCATAACGTAGAGATAACAATGCGCTAGCGATGGATACGTCAAAGGGGGATGGATCGACGATAGATCAGCGAAGCCACCTGCAATTTCGTGTTTCTAATATCGGATCAATGTTGCAGCGTATGTGTATGTTTACCGCATGTCTCTTTGTGTATGTTATGTGTTGCATGTATGTATATAGGTGTATGTGTATTTCGCTGCGTTTAAGCCAAGAATGCGGATGAGTTAGAGGAAAGAGAGAAAAAAAGTTTATGCAAAGAAGAAGATAACGAAATTTATAGAAAAAAATTATGTATTATACTATACATACATACATATATATATATATATATATATATATATATATATATATATAATATAGATACATATACGTGGTATAGGTGTTTCATAATACGTGATAAAATCAATAAATTCATAATCAGTGCCGAGAGCCTTAGATTCGATAAATAACAAAACGGTAATCTATGCTTATATCATAAACATTTTGTTATTAATATTAATTTACAAATTTGCGATTATAATATACACATGTTTCACGTAATATTATTATTGTTATTATGAAACACCTCGTAGGGGTGTTAGAGAGAGATATATATATATATGTTAGATAGGTGTAATAATTTAAATAGGATTCTTCTCTCTCTCTCTCTCTCTCTCTCTCTCTCTCTACTTTTCTCTGTCTGTCTCTCTCTCTCTCTCTCTCTCTCTCTCTCTTTTTCTTTCTAATGTCTGGTGGGCGTGGACGTGCTCGATAAAACTTTCGAATCGATTCTTGGTAGGATTCTCTGAGAGAGGATTATTGTCTTAGATACCATTAGTTGTCACCCGTTACAATACTATATTCACATAAGATATTGTTGTATTTTTCTATTGGATGATTATCGAACAATAAGGCGTGTCCGTAAGTCAGAATAAAAGTTTCGACATTTTTACGTCTCGAAACGAAACCATGTTTTTTTATTCATCCTCGAGATCTGTTTAATTAACCCTCTACAACGCCATGTAATTTTGAAGTTACATACTTATGTAAAAAAAAAAAAAAATGTAAATTTTTTAGTTTGGTTTTATATTTTACGGTATAAAAATTATCTTGCGATTTCATGTTCAAACTTTTTCATATTTTTTAAATAATAAATTTAGATATAACATTTTTACATATAGTACTGTAATATTTAGTTATACTATACCAATTTTTAATATTAATAAGATTATTCTAAATAGTATAGTTACAATTATTTTTAATATAATTTTTACTCCTAAATAACAAATATAATCACAAATGTGTCTCTATGTGTGCACATGTGAAGTTATATCAACTATACTACTTTTTGTGTATTATATAAGTAATAGTATATCTTTCACACACACAGATATATAATATTTTTGTCGGAAGAAAAAAAAATTGGGTTATAGAGGGTTAATCGTCCTTGTAAATTCGAACGAAGCGAAAGAATTAATTTTTTTCTTTCCTTCTTCTTCTTCTTTTTTTTTCTACTATAGAGAAGAATAAAATCACTTCTTTTACATGGTCTTCTCTCTCCATCAGATTTTTTCTTTCTCTTTCTCTCTTTTTTTTTTTTTTTTACTTTAGTCGCTACTTTATCTCCTTCTCGTATACGATCAGGATTTCTTTTTTTTTTCCTTGTTTTATTCCCAGATCGTCGCGATCCATGATGAGTTCGCGAGAGGGAAACTGGGTCGATGCGAATTAACGAGACGACGGATACCGAAGTGAGGGCAGCAAAGAGTTCAAATCGTTTCGCTTCTTCAAGACGAAGAAAACATTCGTAGGATCGCAATGATCCATGATCTACGTCGTTTTTACTAAAAGTCATCGATATTCGATACAACTTGTTCGTATTTACAATATTTACATAGAATTTTTTAAGGCCTCGTAAATATGCAATATTTCATATCATACGTATCATTGTTTTGCAAATGATAATAAATTATTTTTATGTATGTGTATGTACATTTGATTTTATATTGATATACTGCTGTGGGATAAAAATTTTCGGTGACAAAACCTAGGCGTGACCAAAAGTTTTTAAGTGATTTTAAAAATCAATTATACTTTTTCGAGACTGTAGTTGTCCAAGCCTAGCTTGTAGTTTTATAATTCGAAAAAGGAAAAAAAAAAAAAATAAAGAAAAGAAAATTAGCCTAAAAAGTCTCGAAAAAGAGTAATTGATTTTGAAAATCATCAAGAAAGAAACTTTTGACTCACTCTGTATATAATATGTACATAATGTACGTAGCATACATGGAAATATATAGGGTGGCGTAGAAAAAAATTTTTATATAAACGTAGAACAGACACGCCAGAAAGTGATCCTTTATGAATACTAAAAAGTAGTAAGACTCGGAATATTAGATTTTTTCTTTTTCTTTCTCTCTTTTTCTTTTTCTTTTTTCTTTTTTTTTACCAACAAATTCAAATTTATTTTTACATCAGCAAATGAATAAAATGGAAAAAGTGTATTCTTTCGTATACCATTTTCTTTTTCCGTTTTTTCTTTCTTTTTTTTTTTTTTCTTTTCAACGCATCCCTGTATATTATACGTACACGTTGAGTTCGAGCTGGAAAATATTATATCTTCTTAAGTACGTATATACATAAATAGAATTTTCTATATATGTATATATGTATATATATAATCCTGCAGCATCTTTCTCTAGTCTTTATCTACTTACTAGTATATAATTCGTTTTAGGTTCTACAAATTCTTCAAGCGTGTGGATATATCTTACCGTATACTTTCGAATCGATAAACGTAAGCGATAACAAATTTGGAACGCAAGAATAAGGACTGAAAAGAAAGAAAGAAGGATGCTGACTGGTTGAGGGTAGATAGGGAAAAAAGTAGGGATGATTCTGGTTAACCGAGTTTGCGATAATATACGTTCTTGATGTCAATAAAAAGAGAAAAAGGAAAGAGGAAAGAATAAAAAAAAAAAAAAAGTAGAAAAAAGTGTTCGAGAGAGTAAATAAGGGGATTAATTTTCGTCGTGTCTTTTTGTGAATGATCGGAGATCCTTCTTTCTTTTTTTTTTTTTTAAGGTGGTCACTCTTGACGATTCATTTTGTTGATCCATTTAGAATATTTTTTTTTTGGGAGGGATGGGGATGATATTTGAATCCTCTCTCTCTCTCTCTCTTTAAATTGACAGATAGTGTATAATAAAATACGCATTTCGAGCCATGTGTCGTTGATTTGATTAGTTGTTATACTGTTAGATTCGAGGCTGACTTACTGGTGGATTTTGCGAGCACGCTTTTGTGAACCTGTGTTAGACATACCTCGTGGGGTACCTTTAAACAGAACGATCTTTTATTATTGAGCTTAACGTTTGGTCTGTCGACTAGAAGGGAAGAGGTGGAAAAAAGGATTCGATTGATCTCGATCATTCTTCTCTTTTTTTTTTATATATATATATTAAACGTTCCTCATACGAAAACTATCATTTCGAATACGAAAGTACACGTATATACATACGTATTTATTTAGAATAAATATTCCTGTTATAGTCATTGTAAATTTGACATTGTTTTCTTGTCATGAATTACAATTTACTATTTGCACGTTAGTACGTACGTGTGATCGTAGTCGAAAACTTCGTTAGTATGTAGAGTAATGAATAATAGTGATTCGAGTTCGATTATATAAAGAAAAGTGAGTTTGATCGAAAGTAAATGATATTGTTACATCCGTCCCTTGATTTATGCGAAGTATCATCCTTTGCAGCAGTTTGTTTTTGTTTTCTTCTTTCTTTCTCTGCGCGATAAAAATTGCTTTAATGAAGTTTCTCGGTAGATCTAAAAAAAAAAAAAAAAGAAAGAAAGAAAGAAAAAAGAAAAGAAACAAGAGAAATGCCTCTACAGAAGAGACAATACAAATTATACAAATATTTACAGAAAAAAGGAAAAATCTATAAAATTATACAAAAAAATAAATTTGATTCATCAACGTTATCGGATATCGTATTTCAAAGCTATAAACTTTTACTTTTTAATTGGCTCGAAAGTCAAAGTATTCAACGGAGAAATCTCGTCTACAATAACACTTTTTTAGGTATTATCGATAACACAATAAACGCTAAATAAAGATAAATAAGGATGAAAGAATATATTTTCTTTTATCGCGCAAAAATCAAATCACGTAAACAGAGAGATCTCGTATAAAGAGTATCGCGTAAATTAATGGACGGATGTATACCATATGATCGAGAAGTTTTATGATGAATAATTTATCGATACGTGACATATGGGAAGAGTCGATGACGAGAATGCGAAATATCTAATTGACGAAACTCCGGTGACAAACTCGGTAAAAAAGATGATGCAAACAATAATAATTTTTGTACCGAGATGTTTGACCAGCTTTGAGCATGCACAATAAACACATTTCGTGCTTCGAGTACTTCCGTCGGTGTAACTTATTCGAGAATCGACGTTTTCGAGATTAACTTAATGAAAGAAGAATTATTTATAACTAAACATTCGTTTGTTTCTCCTCTCTTTATCTTGTTTTCCTTTTATTCCAAACTAGACGCTATGATTAAAATTATATGTCATATATGCCCAGTGACTATAGATAAATCAATATTTATTAATTGTTTATACTCGAAATAGTCGATTCTCTTTTGAAAAGCCACGAATACGACGACACCGAAGCATCATATCATGCTTAATAAATAATACTGACATAAATTACTTACTGTTCTTCTTGTAGAGCAGGATCTCGAATTGGTCGTGAATTTGGCCCTCGAGGCACTCTTCGATCCTGGCTATCGTTTCCTTGTTCGTTAGTTCCCCGTACATGAATCCACATCGGCATGACTTTTGCATAACCTGTGTCGAAAATTTGTCATCAAGATATTAATCTCTTTTCTCTCTCTCTCTCTTTTTTTATTTTGACAGAAGAGACATTTTTATCATGTATGTTCTTGATATACTAATACTCGTAATAATAAACACAATGTTGTTATCCTATTAAACTCATTAATTTTTCGAGGTGCGAGTATAAAAAGTAATCGGATTATTTGCACTACATTCGTAACGAAACGAGTTTACTGTATCTCCCTTGCTTTGCCCTCTTCTCCCTCTTTCTCTTTCCCTCACCTCTCCATCCAATTGCAAACTATGACGAGAGGAAACCAAAGCAGGTTTGATGTATTGCTTTCGCAATTTCACGGACACAATGCTGGGTAATCGCGAAATCCCTGCATGGATGCTAGCTAAAAATAATATTTGAGATATCCTCTAATCTCTCTTCGTGATCATTCTCTTTGTGATACGCAGAATTAACGTACAGCTATGGAATATTCCATGTGATGTTCAAAGGTAGGAGCTTTGATTATTTTCAAATTGCAATGAAAAGCGAGCAATTTTGACTGCGTTTGTTTGTTTGTTTTTTCTTTTTTTCTTGTTTCAAGTAAAGTAAATTTCAAAGTAAAAATGTGTTATTATCAATTGGCTTGGTATTTGATAAATTATGCGAGTTGAAAAAAAAAGAACAACGGACGATATTAATTTTCTAATTAGCTCTAGAATTATTTTTAATTAATAATAGAAATGTTCGTAGTATTTCAAAGAGAACTATGTCATGTCAATCTTCGAATTATTTAATAAATTATATTAGTTAAACAATAGTAATTTCTAATTTAGTAGCGTTATGTAAACGTTCCTTGAAATACAGAAAACATGTCGATATCGTGAAATTATGTTATATAATTACGAAAATCGATCGTAAAAATGTTATATTAATTTTGAGAAATATTTATTTAATAAATCGCGTGAGCTTAAAGAACATGATAAATAAGACTAATTGTTAGTCTCACGTTAAATAAAAAAATGTATCGTGTAATATCAACGCATTTGTGCTATTTTAAAAAAAAAAGAAAAAAAAAAAGAATGAAGAATCGTTACTGTGACATGTCTATGATATTTCAAAGAAAAATATGTTGTATTAATTTGCAAAGTACTTCATAAATCGACTGAATTAAAAAATGGATAATACTAATTTCTAATTTGTCACGTTACATAAAACACATTGTATGTGATATCGACATGTTTATAGTATAAAACGACTTGGTTGATCCAACCTCTGTTAAATCTCGTAGTCCCGGTTTCTAATGGTTATAGATGTGTTTTATATATATATATATATATATATATATATGGATGTCGGAGGGTCGATAACAGAATTGGATTTTATACCTCGGCACGATTGTAACCAGAGATCTTGCAAAAGCTCTCGTTGCAATAGACGATCGGAAAGTCGACGATCTGAGCATTTGCCAGTAAGAAGCTGCTGTCAGCTGTGAACAGAAATAAGAAAGAAAAATTGTTAAGTAAATTATTTTTTATTTTGCGAGAAACTAGAAAAATATTAGATCGTAAATTTGTCGTAAATAAGTAAAATTGAACATTACTTATAATTATTTTCCTAATTTATTTTCTTTCGACTTCAACTTGGTTTATTCTTTATTTTCTTTTTTTCTAATTTTCATATACTTCATCTATGCTAAAATTTTCGATCTTATATTTTATTTATAAAAAATCATTCTGTGCTTTACATATATATCGTTATTTTTTTTTAATTTATTTCTATATACGCGCATATATGTATTTCAAGTTTTATTTTTTATTTACAACAAAATCACCGTGCGTTCTACTTTTATGTATATATCATAATTTGTTGACAAAGCATATATATCAATATATGCATATATTTTAAAAATCCTATTTTTAATTTATAAAAAAGATCACTGTTTGTGTTCTACGATGTATATCATAATTTTTTGACATATCCCACACATATATATATATATATGTATATAAATGTATGTACACGTTAATATATTTTCATAGCATTTTTAAAAATAAGACCGTCTAATGATTTATTTTATCAATTAAATGAAAAAATAACGTCAAAGGCGATTGTATAGTTGCACGATAAAAATAGGGAATTCGACGCAGTTATTTGTAAAAATTGTCGTATTTGAAACACGACCGATAATAACGAGAAAAAGAGAGAGAGAGAGAGAGAGAGAGAGAGAGAGAGAGAGAGAGAATATAACGGTGTTGACGTATCAATAATTACGTGAATTTAACGATCACTTTATTTAAATGGAATAAAACGTGGGTAAAGAAGCGTAGGCGGACAGACACCGGATATTCGTGTCGTTTGAAAACATTCGTGCAATTCCCCATTTCGCAAGAATTTGTAATTAACGAATGATTAACAACGTTAACTCGGCCACAAAGTTGTTTGTAATATTACTTCGTAAAGATTCTTTTCCTTCTTTTGAAATTCACCATTTAAACTTCACGTATAATTATCGTCTTTCTCGTTATATCATTTTAAGTATCCTTCGAATTAAATAATTTTTCATTTCTTTTTTCTCTATTTCCTTTTCTTTCTTTTTCCTTTTTTTTTTCTTCGCTTCTTTTTGTCCTTTCGCGATTACGAACTTTTTCCCGATATCTTTATTCTTTTTCATCTTTTTCTTTTCTTTTTTTTTTTTTCGTTTTTTCCCTCTTCAAGATAATTCCAATATCGCGCTTGAGATATTTTACACTGTTCGGGTTTTCTCATCCACTTATTTATTTGTTTGCGATATAACTAACGTAAAACATTAAAGAAATTTATTCCATTATTCATATTCCTTCGACCTAAAAAAGAAAAGAACCTTCGGTAAGACGATGATCGCTCGTTATATTTGAGTGGACGAGAACTTATTCGTTTCCTTATTTGAAATAAAGGATCTGCATTGAACGATTTATATTCGATTAAATTTTAATCCTTTCGAATCGAATATAAAAATTAATTTCATTAAAATTGTTATACTTTACGAATATTACGATTTAAATATTATTAAAATTATTTTCTTTTAGCTTTCTATATAATCCAATCTTTTTCCGCTTTCTACAAAGATACAATACAAAAAGAATGTTTGCATCGATTAAAAAAATAATTTGTTTATTAATTATTTATTGATTTATATAATGTTATAAATCAATCGCAATCTGATGTGAATTCTTTTATTATCAAAACAAGAAAAATTTAGTTCGTAAGAATTTGTTTATAAAAATTGTTTATAACAAATTGTTAATAATTATTAACAATACGTTGTAAAAATAGAAAAAAATCATGCCCTTTGAAATGATATCCGTTTCAAGGTTCTATGACTTTTAGTTCCAAAGATATTCCCATACAAGTGGAAAACGTAATTATTTATAATGTAAAAAAAAAATTATTTCAACAATAAAAAAATAATTTGTTTATTAATTATTTATTGATTTATATAATTTTATAAGCCGTGATAATTTTATAAAACGTGAATTTTTTTTAGCAAAACAAGATAAATTTAATTTTCAAGAATTTGTTTATAAAAATTGTTTATAACAAATTGTTAATAATTATTAACAATGCGTTGGAAAAATAGAAAAAATCATGCCCTTTAAAATGATATTTGTTTCAAGTCTGTACGACTTTTAGTTCCTGAGATATTCCCATGTAAAGGAAAGAAGTTTACGCTGACCCACTGACCTATATAATTTCATTCAAATTAACTCGGTGACACACTGACCTACATAAATTCCAGGAATTTACGCTGTCCTACTACTACTACTATACTACTACTACGATCAGCTGATTATGAATGAAAATCTTTCGAAAGCGATATCTCCCGAACGAAAAATCGTAAAGACTTGAAACAAACACCATTTTAAAGCGCAATTTATCCTTTATTTATTTAAATATTGCAATCATATTGTTATAATAAAATCGATTTTGTTAATAATTTTTAAAAATGAATTTTTCTCTTTTCTTTCGTAACAAGGGCATAACTATAATGAAATCATTCAAATTTTTATTATAATCATGTAAATTTTATATTGTTTATTTAAAATTAGATATAAAAGATTTATTAATAATCGCGAACGTATATGAAATTGACAGATCGAAAATTCGAAACGTTTTTCTTTCGTGATACTGCATTTACTCTGCGCTTATCTTAGGTCATTATTATACGTAAGCGCAGAATATTTTTTCAAATTTTAAAATTACAATTCAGACTCGGACAAGTAGGACAAAAGTCTCGGAAAATAGTAATTGATTTAAAAAATTTCACCTAGTTACTTTTAACTCACTGCGCGTATATGAGCGAGTGACTTCGAAGTTACACAGCGTTTATAGATGGTTTAATTAAATAGAAGTTTGTAAATGTTCCATCCTATATATACATATATATATATATATATATATATATATATATATATATATACACCTCTTTGGTCAAAATAAATATATGTACATCCACATACATATGTACGTAGAAAATTACCAGTCATGTTTGCTGTTTTTCATGCATGCAAATATCTATCCACTATTTTTCGTTCTCTCCTTTCGTGATCGGGAAGCACCTGTCTATATTTGATATCGTTCATAAATTTCCATCGAGTTTGAGCCTTCTCTCTAGGTCGGCCATATCTCGTATAGGCCAACAACAAAAAGTATTACCTGTTTCGGTATACTACGAACGGAAGAACGAACACCAGATTACGCTTCGTATCTCACGTTCGACTTTTTTTGTTGTTATTTTTTTTTTCTTTCTTCGTTTTTTATTTCCTTTTCAACGGAGTAATAGTTTACGTTTATCCACTTTATCGTCGATTTTATCGATCGACGACAAAACAGGTCAGTCGTTCGATCTTTTCCACCCCTTTTTGCCTCTCTCTCTCTCTCTCTCTCTCTCTCTCTCTCTCTCTCTCTCTCTCTCTCTCTCTCTCTCTCGTTCTCTCCCTTTTTTCTTTAAATCATTTAAAATATTGAAATATATTGTTTTTCACTTTGTACCTTTTTTCCCCTATTTTTTTGTTCTTTTCATTTTTTCTATCTCTTTTTTTGTCGGTTCACTCTTTTATCTTTACAGTACGTGCTAAGTTCCTAATATTATTATTGTCTGTTGTTGTAGTTTCTTATCGGGAACAATAATATCGTAAAAGCATAATTATTATCGATTATCTTGTAGGTTCAATGAGTAAAACATGCTATCTGCGTTTACTTTTAAAGAATTTACTATATAATTTACCATATATAATATATCAAAATATATCAGGTTTTGCAAATGTAACCAAAAGAACAAATGTCAACGGTGTGTTGTAAAAATCGGAGAAGGTAGTAGGAAACGTTGAAAAAGAGAAGAAACAAAAGGGAGAAAAAAAATAAATAAATAAATAAATAAAAATAAAAAAATTTGTCTGCGATATCTCGTAACGTGTGTTCCTTTCGAAGGGGAATCGAGTGAACGAGTTGACGAGAATCGATCGCGTGGGTTACTCTAAAGCTGAAAGGCTTGTCGACCTTGGAAATATCTCGGCCGGTTAAATAATTAGGATGTATATCACGAATAGAAAAATAGAAAGAAAAAAAAAAAAGGAAAAAAGAAAAAAGAGAAAATAGAGAAAACGAAAAAGAAGAGAAAAAGAGAAGGGAAAGAAAAAAAATGAAAAGAAAGAAAGAGAGAAAGAAATAAGAAGCATGACACAATCAGTCATTATTTCCGTGATAAGCCATAAAAGGGAAAATCATTTCTGTTACACGCCATTCGAATATTTATAATCATAATTTGAGAGATCAGAGAACATGTGAGAACCTTATCTCCATTAAGCCACTGCGGTCTTTTCGCATAATAAAGATTAAATAACTTTTCGCGTTTCTCTACGTGTCGTCTTTTGCTGGTCGACCATACGACATAAGACATATATATATATATATATATATATATATATATATATATATATATATATGCACTTACACATAAGATACATATTTAGATAGAGAACCATACATGAACTTGTTTCCAGAGGGATAAACACAGTGACTTTACTCGACAGGCATATAAGTCTCTCGTGCATAAGTTAAATTCCAATATAAGTACATATATGTATGCGTATATGTGTATAAGCATTAGAAACGTACAAGTTCTACCGTTTGCCACATTTCGTGCTCGTTTCGTGGACGCATACTTATAAACTCGGTCGTTCGGGTATATAACGGGTCAAGGCCAAATGCATTATAGCCAATATATACGACATATGTGTGTAAACGTATGCGTGTGCGTGTGTGTATATATAGGCTGACTAAAAACGTATCTAGCAGAGCTTTAGATAAAGCATAAGCCTAATGCTATCTCAGTATATCTCTATTCTTATTTTTTTCTTTAATCGATGTGCCATTTGTTTAGGAATATACTCTTCTTCTTTCTCCCTGATTATTTTATTATTTAAATATTTAATCGATTGACTCCGGTGCATAAGATCTCTTTTTCTTTCTCTTTCTCTATTTATCTATCTATCTTTCTTTACCTATTCTTTTCTTTCGTTCTTTCATATATAAACATGTATATATATATATATATATATATATATATGTGTGTGTGTGTGTGTGTGTATATATACTCGAAAATGAACATCTAGTAGGCACTTACTCTCATACAGGAAATTGTTATCGACTTTATGACGGTGTTTAACGTAATGAAAGAGACTTCGAACCACGTCAATTTAGCTCTGTTTAATTAATTACACTTTTGATCGTTTTCAAAGTCATACGATGGTTGTACTACTTCGATGTTTCACTACTTTGGAAAGTTCCCAAATAAATTTTTCATCAATCACCGATATTTCCCAAATTTATTTTTGAGACGATGACGTACTTGCACTATATACGTACATATAGGTATCTACGTATGAACGAAAGAAAATTGTGTGTGTGTGTGTGTGTGTTTAAAGTACGATGAAAAGAAACCTGTTCTTTTCAATTTCATCGGAAAATCTTTACGAAACGTTTTCAGAATATTTATATTAAATAAAATAAATACATACTTTTCCCATGAATTGAAAGAAAAAAGAAAAAAGAAGAGAGAGAAAAAAGAAAAAAAAAAGACTGGTGTATCGGAAACAAGAGAAAAAGAATAAAAAATCGGAACACGTTCTGTCGAATGCATAAAATAAGATAAAGAAATGTAAAAAGGTATCGATTGTGGTCGATAATACGGTTAACTCGAGAAGCTAATCGGGTCAGCCGAGGGTTATATCGATTGGGTTTATATTTCTTCCAAAAAAAAAAAGAAAAAAAAAGGGGTAAGAAGAAGAAAAGAAAAATGAAATAAAATAAAGGAGAAAAATGAAGGAAGAAAAGAAAAATGATGCAAATGGTGGAAGGAAATAAAAAAGATAGGGTAGACAAATTTGGGCGAAGGAGAAGTTAGAAAAGTTTCGTGACACGAACTTTGGAATGAAGATTCGAGTCACGTACAATGTTATTCGATTGTAATCGACTTTGTGGTGAATCGCATAGACGATTCTCTTTCTGTGTTCTCTCTTTCTCTCTCTTTCTGTCTGTCTTTTTGTCTCTCTCTGACTTTCTTGACGTTTCCACGCGGAAGCTACGAGAGATAATAAAATCCAATGAGAGCTTTATGAGAATCACGTGATGTTCGTAAAATATCATAGTGACAGTTTCTTCAATGAAAAAACTTTTTTTCCCGACAAGATTATCTACTTGAAAACTTATCGAATGAAATAATAATCGGCCGAGCGTGAAATATTACTATGAGAACGACGATCATCGTCGTTATTATTCATCATAATGAAAGATGATAATCTCGAGAGAAACAATAGTAGATATGTATATATATATATATTTTTTTAAATATATATTTACATGTTAAACATTGCTACGAGAATGATTATCACTATCATCGTTATGAATAATTGTCGTGATGGATAAAAATGAAGATTAATCTTGAGAGAAGCAATAGTATCTGCATTTATATATATTTCAAGTTATAAATATGATCATCATCATTATCATCATCATCATCATCAGTAATAGCAACAGCAACATCACTCATTCATCGTAGATTAAGATAATCTCGACAGGGACAGTAGTATATATTTTTCTTTCTTTTAATACATATGTTAAATATTACTATGAGAATGATCATGATTATTTATTATTATCGTTATTATCATGTTAGATAAAATTGAAGATTAATCTTGAGAGAAACAGTAGTATATATTATTTTTTCTTATATATATATGTGTGTATGTGTATGTGTGTACATGTTAAACGTTACTACGAGAATGATCATCAGCATCGTTGATTATTATCACGCTATATGAAAATGAAGATTAATCTCCAGAGAAACAATAGTAAGTACATAGTCATTCTTGTATACACATCTACATATGTATATATACATATAAATATATGTATACAAACATATATATAATATATGTAATATATATATATATATGTGTGTGTATATATTGTTTTGTTATACAAGACGAAGAGACAACAAAAGTAGCATTATCGATTCCTTGCTAGAGCAATGTTACAACATATAAACATACATATGTATATATGTATATATGTATATAAGATGTTAGGTGAATTGTAAGAGGTAAAGTAGGAGTCAGTACACAATAAACCACTCCGTCTCTTTTCTTTTATGATGTCGAAGAAAACGAGTACGAACAATGGATTTCATCCCAATCCCGAGGCAACCGATTTTAATTTAAAATAATATACTCGAGTGAGAGAAGGCTAAGGAGGTCGTTCGTTCCATCGTTCGTTCCTTCGTTCATCCCTTCTTTCGTTCCTTCGTTCGTTCCTTCGGTTGTCCCTGGGGTTATCTCCTTGGAACTCACGAACCATCTTATTTATGAAACAAAAGGCTATTTTTAGTTAACATAGTTACGAGCTTATTTAAAGTAGCCCCGTCTCGTTAAGCAAACGAACGAATGAAAGAACGAACGAACGAACGAACGAACGAACGAACGAACGAACTAAATGACTATGTTGTGTCATAGACGGTAACAAAAAGAAAAAAAGGAAAAGTAACTTCGATTCAAGAGAAACTAGATTCGTTTTCTATAGGTCGTTCCAAAAAAGTTCCTCAGTGGATAAACTCTGAGTTCAGTTTTTAGTTTTATAATCATTACGAAAAGAAATTTTTGTTGATAAAATAGCAATTGATTTTTATAATCATCTGGGACTCAGAACATTTATTCAATACACTTTTACTTAAACGTTTTAGAAACAATTACTTATACATAATAAATTACGTTGAGTGCTTAGATCAACGTGTTAGATTCACTTTTTACACGAAGTAAATATAAAAGAAAATACAGATGAGAAAAGGGATTTAAAGATCTTAGATATCGAAGTTGGAATGAATGAATGAATTAAATGCTTAATACGATCAAAGATTAAATTTGTCGACATTAAATCCGCATCTTTTACAAAATCAATCTAAAAAGACATAAATAATTATAATAATGATAAAAAATTAAGATTCTAAAGATAACAAAAAAATTATATTTGAACGTATAAATTAATTAGAAATTCAACATTTAATACAAACGATTACATCAGTAAAACGTTGCACATCGATTACTTATTTATACGGAATCGTTTAAAAAAGATATAAACAAATAAATACGAAATAAAAAAGACTAACTTAGATAACGAATAAACGGTCAAATAAAAGACTAAATTAGTCCGCCCTATATAAAATGCGCGTTCGAAGGTGCATTTATCCCTTTCAAGGTCGTACCAGGTTACTTTCTTTTTTTTTCTATTGGTTAGCTTGTTGACAACAATTTCCTAACGTAAATATCGAACGTAAAGCAGCGTTTAAGTTTAGCGATAACGCTAACCTGTAACGTTCGAAAGCACACGAGTTGCCCGCTCGATAGCTTTCAACAAGTAGAGAGCTTTCGAGGGGACACTCAATCAAAAGTACCTTCTTGTTACAACGTCTACCCCTCCCATTCCCCTCTCCCACCCCCCCCTTTCTATCTTTTCTGTCCCCATCCCTTTACACTACTCTTTTGTTGCTACTTTCTTACTATGTATCAATAATGTTTCTTTTTCATTTTTTGAACTACCCTGTATATGCCTTATTATATAATGCACAGCATGTACCTTTTGAAATATATATAGGACTCGTATTTTTTCATTATTTTCATTGATGATGAAAATTATATCATTAATATGGCTTCATTATCGGTCAAATTGAAATAAGAATTTATTTCTCACGCGAACCATGTATTTTTCGTTGCAACTTTCTTTCTTTCTTTCTTTCTTTTTTACTAGGTTGATAGTATTTTTTTTTGTATTTTTCAGAATTATGGATGTGTGTGTGTTATTATATAATGTATAATATTGCCTCTTGAAAGTATATGGGATTCGTATTTTTGTTTTTATTTTATTGACGGTTAAAATTAATTTCGTTTCGGTCAAGTCGAAATAAGAATTTATGTTTCATGTGATCTATGTATTTTCCGTTGTTACTATTTCTTAGAATGTGCCAATAGTATTTTTCTGTTCTTTTTCTGAACTATACTAGTATATGTGTTACATGTAATATATAGGGTACCTATATCTTAAAATATATACGATACTCGTATTTTTCATTCTTTTTATTGGAAATGAAAATTAAATCATTAAAAAGGGTTTCAGTTCGGTCAAATCGAAATCGAGATTTATATTCCATGCGATGCAGCTATTTTTCGTTGTTACTTTTTTACTACGTGTGAATAATATTATCTTTTTTCTTTTTTTCTTTTTCTAAACTACATCGTATATATGTGTAACATATAATACATAGGATAGCTATACCATAAAATGTATAATATATCAGATTCATATTTTTCATTCTTTTTATTGAGAATAAAAATTAAATCATTAAAAATGATTTCAGTTCAGTCCAAATAGAAATCAAAATTTATGTACATTTTTCGTTGCTACATTCTTTTATCGAAATACCTTTGTAAATATGTAAATTTTTATATGCATATACACATACAATACGTAACGTGTAATTTTTTAAATATATCTACGTATATTGCACTCGTATTTATCATTTCTCTCTCTTCTTTTTTTTTTTTGAAAGTAAAAACGATATGATTAAAATGATTTTTCATTTTTTTTTTATTTGGGTTTATTTGAATTTCGAAATGTTGACGTTTTATGAGATATTTTTTTTCTTTCTGTTTTTTTTTTTTTGATCATCGGAATATGTTTTTTTTAAGGGAGCAAAATGGCAAACGATCGGCTAAATGAAAAAAGGGAAAGGAGATAAAGTTGGTCGTCCTTTGCTCGCTCGCGCATACTTACTCGAATTTCTTCGAGGAACGTTTGAAGGGAAAACACGTTTTTCGTGTTAGGCGAACACGAAGAGAAAGCTTTTTTAATCTTCGAGTGGATCGCGTTGGTAACGCAATGGAATCACGATCGATACGCTTCCTTCTCCTTTTATAGTTTTCTTTTTCTCCTTTTTCTCTCTCTTCTTTAAATTTTCTTTCTTTTTTTTTTTTGTATTCGTAATTTCCTTTCGGAATTTTTTTCTTTGTTTTATTTTTTATTTTCGATTCAAAAGAATCCAACACAAAAGCTCTTATACGACAAAGTTGTTGATTAGAAAAAATTGTTTAAACCATAGATTTTTTTTTCTTTTCATTTCACTCTCTCTCTCTCTCTCTCTCTTTCTCTTTCTCTCTTTTTTTCTTCACGATGCAATTTTCAATTCATATTTGTTTATTACTTTCGAGGAAAAAGTCATCGAGATAAATCGTCGATTTTAATCGAACTTTGGTATATAGCTTCGTTGAGTTGAGTCGATAATTATGAGAATGATTGAGACTATGATTTTAATTTTTTTATGATCCAATTTTTCATCGCTCGGAGATCGGATTAATTACTATCGATTTTTTCGTTAAACGGGAAAATAATCAAGAAAAATTGTCGATTTAATCGCACATGTTGTTTTCCCCGTCGTCGTCGTCGTGCTGGTAAAATTATAAAAATGAATGAAATCACATATTATCTTTTATGGTTTTATGGTACAATTTTCGACACGGATTAATTCCATTCGGTTTTTATCGTCGAATGGAAAATAATCTAGAAAAAAAAATAGAGAAAAAAAGAAACTGAAAAAGAAGATAAAAGGAAAACTCGTGAGATTCGAAATCGTTTTTATAGCATCGTCTGCCCGATATAATTCTCATTAAGGTATAAGTAGCCCGGAAATAATCATTATCTCGGTCGATAAAAGTCACGAGACGTTGTATAACGAACCAGTACAGAAAATATTCAAAGTTTTCCTATGCGCGTTCAACCCCGTTTAAAGCGTCGTGCTTTGAAAACAAATTGGAATTTAACGACGGCTGTTCATTGTCTGGCCATTTATTCGATGCAACCGCGTGTGATCCCAACCGTATTCTATTGTACATAATATCCTTGAATACCTATTATTTGATATCATGATACTAATTGTAAAAACGATTACGAACTATCCTTCTTCTGTTGAAAACGATCACCTATTCGTTTTAATCACTTTGAATTTATTTTCTCGAGAAAGAAGAAAAAGAAAGAGAAAAATTAAAAAAAAAAAAAAAAGAAAAAAATGGAAAATAAAGACAAAATATTAAGCATGATTTTTTGTTTTTGTCAAATTCTTATGACACGTATAACACATAAAAAATTACAGATTGACTTTGAAATTTTTTAGGACACTTTGTCCATTATGTATATGTAATATGTTGATACATTATTTGATTGTGTATATATGAAGAACGGTCTATATATATATATACACACACATATAATACAAAAAAATATGTGAGAGTATATTTCTACAAAAGAAAAGGAAAAAAGAAAATAAACATACAAAAGGATAGTTACTTAAAGAAATGGAGTATATTAATATTGACATATACTACTTACAGGACTTGCTTTATAATCACAATGATTCTCCTAAGAGTATTATCAATCTTATCCAGTATACTATACTTCACTTACAATATACACTACAATTTTTATTACGAAATATATATATTTTTTCTTTTTGTGAAATGTTATCAAAATTTTATAAAAAAAAAGGAAAGAAGAAAAGATCTCGATACAATTTATTGTTAATAGACATCAACAGTTATATATATATATATATGTATATATATATTTACGAATCATTTCTTCTATTTGCAACGTAATAGCTCCCGCAATCAATTAACTATATCTAGGAAGCTTTCTCAAGAAGGAAGGACTTTGGTAACTCCGATAAATGTTTGTCTACGAAAGGGAGGATACCTTTGAAGAGTATTCCATAGTAATGTCAAATATTCGTAACGTTCCTATATATATATATGTGTGTGTGTATGTGTATATATGTGAGTACGTATATAGGTAAATATGTATACGTATATGTATATATACGTATATAGGTAAATACATGTACACTTTCGTCCTACTACAAAGACGTTAAACTACACCCACGCGTACACATTTTAATGGACTTTTCTACTTAGAGGCCAATAAAGTGCCTCGACCACCTCGAACATCTTTCCCCTTTCGTGTGAAAGCCTTAAACTCCTCTCTATCCTCTTTTCCTTTCTCTTCCTCTCTCCCTCTCTCTCTCCTTTTCCATCTTTCTTTCTCTCTGAAAGAAAGAAGATACATTTTTGATATAGATGGGCGTGTGTACGTGTACGTATGTGTGTTACAAGTAAGATGAGTCTTTTTTTTCTTCTTCTTTTTTTTTCCCTCCATGTTATAGCACTTTCGATGCCACAATTTACATAAATTTTTCCTATAAAAAATTCAACGATAAAATCAAAGTTTACCTCTCAACGAGAAAACATTTGTTAAACGGAGAGATATTTTTTGTTATATATCTCGTCGAGATACTTGATGGATAATATTCTTTATTTTATTTTATTTTAAAGAAAAATAATGGAAGTAATTTACATGACTGTATGTATGTTACATTCTCTATGTACATACTTATGTATTTAATACATTAATACGTAGAAATTCTATGTTGTAATGGATTTCTGTTTATTATTTGAGGGTCTTGCAAGGTTACACCTAAACCGATGTTGTAATGAGTTTCGTAGCGATCAACAATAGGGCTTGCACGGTTCGTATGTAGCCCTCGCTTGTTACGAGCTTGTTACGAGCTTGTTCATTCTTAAACCGTGGAATTTTCCACTAAGAAATTTCCGTAGTCATGTTTCCCAGATCAGTGTTTCTCAACCTGTGAGAAAGTCTGCAATCCAATATTGAGTAGTTAATACGATACTTGCTACCTCACGCGAAACCGTAAGAGAGTGATTAATCTCGTAAGAGATGTCGAGAGAAAGTTATTTGAAAATGTTCTTCTCGCGAGAGTTCTCGAGAATATAACAGTTGTAATATATTGTAGTATATTGAAAATAATATACAGGGACTTCTAGTGACTTTTAAAAATTACTACATCTATTAAGTTCTTAGAAAAGTTATATAGATGTTGTAAACATTTGAAACATATCGAGTCGTAGACGGCAAAATGAAGTTCAGAAACGTATGTGCATCTTTTAGATCACAGAGTCGAATAAATGACAACGATCAATCGATAAAGACAAGATCGACGAAGATAATGACGCAAATGACAATAACGAAGAGAGATGAAGAGAGATAGAAGAATATAACCGTATAAAAATCAATCTAATCTCTCGAGATAAATCTATGAAAAATGCATCGATCCCCATCCATCTGGAAGATAAATAATAACGTGAGAAAGGCTATATCGAGAGTTCCCTCGAACTCGCATCGAATGATTTCGCAATCACCGATCAAGATTCTGAATAATTTCTGATACCCAACTTCGACGGTTACGCGATCGATATTCGAATAAACCAGGACGATATTGCACTCGGTGAAATGGAATAGCTGTTCTCTGTCTGTATATCTTGCCTTCCTACATTTCAACATGTCTCATCGATTAGATCCACCAATATTCACTGTTTCTTCAAGTATATATTCTCTTGTGTCTCTTAATCTATTTCTCTCTTTCTCTCTTTTTTTATCTTAAGGAATTTATAATCAGTCTAACGAATATAATGAATATCAAATTTGTACATTTCTTTTCTAACATTATATATAACGAAAAACGAAATAGTCTCTCGAAAACAAAACTGATATAATACTTTTAAAAAGAATCATTGCAACAGATCAAGACCAAAACGTACCCTCTGGCAATTGTAACAATATCATGATAAATTAAAATGTTTAAATATGTCTAATCGATAGGATCCACCATTCCTTGATCACTCCTTTATCTATTCTTTTTTTAGAAATTTACTCACAAATATTCTAACATAAAATTCGAACATCGCTTGGTAAATATTATCGAAATAATACCATTATCTTATTCATAATATTATTAATGCGAATAACAGAATATAGTATAAGAAATAAGATTGATATTATTCTTAAGATAATCACAGTAACATACCGAGATCTACAAGTAGCCTATGGCAACCACGTTACGCTGTCTTAACACGGTGTATCCTTGTATTGGATTCAACTATCCCCCTTCTCTCTCTCTCTCTCTCTCTCTCTCTCTTTCTCTCTCTCTCTGTCTCGTTTCTCTTCCTTGGAATCCATGTTCTTCTCACCACAGACAAACCGCAACGATTGTAACAGCCCAGGGAGTCGTACTAAGCAGTATTACACGATCTTCTCTGTTAACCCAAGAGAAAGCAATCTGATTCCTAGTCCATCATCATCGTTTGTAATCATCATCGTCTATTGTCTCGTTCCAAGGTAAGATACGATTTCTTTCTCACCACCACCACCACCACCACCACCACCAACCCCTATCTCTTTTTTCTTTTCTTTTTTTTTCTTTTTTCTTGCTTCATATTCTGTCCCTCGTCGATAAAGTCACCCTATATACTACTCTTTGCGTTTGATCGTTATCTCTTGATTATTATCCACACTATCCCCTTCTTCTTCTTCTTCTTCTTTTTCTTCACCTTCTTTCTTGTTCATCGTCATCTTCCCTCCGTCTTTTCTTTTCCCTTTTATGGATATATCTAGGCATAGACCCTATTACCCATGATAATACCTAACTGTTCCTTCTAGAATAGTTCATATCTCTCTCTCTCTCTCTCTCTCTCCCTCCCTTCCTCTTTTTTTCTTTCTCTCTTTCTATCATGAAACAATTTAAACGAGAACACTGTTTGTTCTTCTTCCCCTTCTTTACTATTACTACTACTATTACTATTACTACTACTAATACCAATACTACTATCTCGTCCTTTATAACTTTCCTTTCACGATAATATACTTACGATGGTTTGCTCGCTGTTTAAAAAAAAAAAGAGAAGAAAGAAGAAAGAAAAAAAGAGAATACATTTAAAATGGTCATCATCAGGAAATTTTCTGTGAAGAAGCAAAACCAACTGAACTTCGTGATCGAGCATATATATATATATATTTTCTTTAATCTTTCCTTTACCTTTTAAACTTATCACGTTAATCTCGTCGAGATAACGTTTTAAAACAACATCAAATCCGATCTGCTTTTTTGTCATCTTTTTTCCTTCACAATTTTCTTTTCTTTTTTTTTCCCTTTAATCTTACTATACATGTATATACTGGATAAATATATACATACATATATACATAAATACGTACATACATACATACATACATACATACATATTTATATAGATTGTATATCAAACGAGAGCAATTTATATTTATGTGTGCGTGGGTGTGTATTTCGTTTTAGTATAATTATGATAAATCGTTCTTTCTTCTTCTTTTCTCTCTTTTTTTTTTTTTTTGTTAATACGAAATGTTAATTATCATTCCTTTGAAATATTAATAATGGTAAAATTGAAAATTATTATTCCCCAGACGTAAACGTCGAATCGTTGCTTTTCATAATCTAACAGAAAATGAATACATACCTATACACATATATGCACATATTTATATAGAAATAATATCTCGTGAATAATTAAACGATAGGATAATGGCGATAATAAACTAACGTGTTACTCGTTATGCTTGAAATAATATGCATCTCGATAAAACGATATATCTCTATAATAATAATGAAAACAACAAATAATTTCAAATTTCCGATTGCATTCGAACTTATACGTTAACGTTCCATAAAACTTTTTAAAAAGGTAATAAGGAGATGACGTCGAAGTTCGATTATTAACTATTTATAATTTGACATAAATTCTGTTAAATAGTACAACGATATGAAATTTTGAATTATATTGTACTAATTATTAGCATAATTAGACGATGCTAAGTCAACTAAATTAGTATTATAATAACAACGTTTAATATGATATATTATGTAAAATAATAATTTTACCCTAAACATTTATATGATCCTAATGAAAAAATATAATAAAATTAATTACGTAATTATAAGTAGACTACCCATTACATCATAATTACGTATGATTAATATTACAATCATTATATTATACAATTTTTATCTAGATAGGAAAAAAGCAAAAGAAAAAAAAAAAGAACTGGTGATGATAGTGTTCGATAATCGTACTCGATTTATCTTATCGATCAATCTCGATAAGTCACTTGACGTAATTATTTATATTTAAAAAAGAGAGAGAGAGAGAGAGAGAGAGAAGGAGAGAATATTTATTATGGTCAATCAAAAAAAAAGATGTATAAATAAAATAAAATAAAAAATGACGAGAAAAAAAGTACAAAAATATGAGAAAAAATTGGAAGAGAAAGGGGGAAAAAACGAAGAAAAATAGATCTTTCGTCATAGTGGATGCGCGAGTGTTATTGGCGACGCAGCAAGACCTAGGATCGTGTATTCTATCGGTAAGGTCAAACCGTAACTACTTAATCTTGATTCGCACGCGACCCGAACGCGCGGGGATCGAAGTTTGGATCGTATTCTTGGGTCAAGGTGCAACTCTAACGGTGCAGTTAACACGCATTCGCGATAGCATGCTTGGTTCTTACGAGATTACGTTTGTACAACTTAAGTCAAACAGAGAGAAAGAGAGAGAAAGTTGCTTCTTCGAGGTGTTCTTCGAAACGACCAATCAACGACGACCCTCCAATGCGTTCTTTCATGTCACGATTGCTGTTTCTATGTTCCGATAACGATCGACTATGATCGATTTACTTACTGACCTTTCTTTCTTACTAAAATGCTTTTAAGTAGACTCCTTTTTTTCTTATTCTTCTTTTCTTCCTTTTTTTTCTTTTCTTTTCTTTTTTTTTTTTTATTCCTCGAGGAGAGGTAAGGATGACAATTGTTTCTCTCTTTTTCTTTTTTTTTTTTTCGGAATCTAATTTTTTTCTTACATTTTTTGTTCTGTTTTTTTTTATCTTTTTAAATATTCAATTAGTTAATTATTTGTGTTATAAAATATATCGATCGTATATCGCGATATTTTTATTTTTTTTTTCGACGTGCACGAATAATAATTACGTCTCCAATTATTATACAATCTACTTTCCCTTTTTCTTACGTAGTTTTATATATATATATATACACACACACACACATAAGTATAGAAGTATAGAATATAGATGTTTAACTATTTAATTATTTATTATTAAAATAAAAACACGTGCCTTTTCGTACGATATTTCATATCGTCATGTTCACGAAGAAACGTGAAGGTTATTCTGCTATTAACCTCATGCTCTTTCTTTAACAATTTTCACGAGAAACGAATAAGAGAGAGAGATAGAGAAAGAGAAAGAGAAAGAGAAAGAGAAAGAGAGAGAGAGAGAGAGAGAGAGAAGGCGTTTGACAATAAGACTTTTGAAGGTATACAAAAAAAGAGAGAAAGAACGAGAGAGAGATTTAACAATAAAACTTTTGAAGGTATAAAAAGGGACAGGAAGAGAAAGAAAGAAAGAAAGAAAGAAAGAAAGAAAGAAAGAAAGAGAGAGAGAGAGAGAGAGAGAGAGAGAGATTTAATAAGACTTCTAAACGTATAGAAAGAGAGGGAGAGAGAGAGAGAGAGAGAGAGAGAGAGAGAGAGATTTAACAATAAGACTTTCGAAGATACAGAGAGAGAGAGAGATATATAGAGAGTGAGAGAGAAGGAGAGATTTAAGATTTTTGGAAGGTATAGAGAAAGAGAGAGAGAGAAAGTGAGAGAAAAAGAGAGAGAGAGAGAGAAAGAGAGAGAAAGAGAGAGAAAGAGAGAGAGGGAGGAAGAGAAATAGGGGATACCAAAGTAAAAGTTAATATTTGAAGTTCTCCGCATAGATTCACCGAAACTCGGCCACTGCGTACAGCATGAATAAGTATTGTTACGGAGCTTGCCAATCTCTATATAAAAGTTATCGGTTTCGGTATCTACGACCCACTTTCGAGAGCCCGGACTCCTTGTACCCATTGTCTGAATAATAATAACGGTGTAATTAATAAAGCGAGCGTGTCGTTAGCGTTATCAGATGCTCGTAACATCGCTCTCTTTCTTTCTTTCTTTCTTTCTATCTATCTTTTTTTCCCTTCTCCCCTTTCTTTCTCTCTCTCTCTCTCTCTCTCTCTCTCTCTCTCTCTTTCTCTCTGTCTTTTCTTCTTTCTCCTTTTTTCTCATTCCTTTTCTAAGAGTACATATTTATGTCATGGAATTTTAATCGGATCGACAATTTCGAACAACATTTTACTTCAATCAGAAAAATTCCAAACAGTTGAATTTATTACGATGAAATCTTCGAGAATGATATTTTTTTTTCGTGACCTATCATCGAGAACGAAAAGGAACGATAAATAAATACAAATAATTATTCCTTCGTTTGTCTCTTTTTTTTTTTTTTGGTAACTGATAATAATCTAATATCACGAGAATAAATGGTAAGACGTTTTACATTTATATAAGATCGAATTGAGTCCTAAACTCCAAAGAGTGGAATTCATTACGATGAAATCTTCAAGAATCACAAGTTTTTTTCGTGACCCATCAGCCAGAAATATAAGGAACGATAAATAAATACAAATAATTATTTCATTTTTTTTTCTTTTTTTTTTTTTTTTTTGGTAATTTTGATTATAATCTAATAGCATGGGGCTAAATCGTAAGTTGAGGACTTTCTACATTTATATAAAATCGTGTTGAATCCTAAATTCCAGAAATTAGAATTTATTACGATGAAATCTTCAAGAATCACATATTTTTCGTGACCCATCAACAAGAAATATAAAGAACGATAATAAATAATTATCTTTTTTCTCTACTTTTTTCTTTTTTTTTTTTTTCTTTGATAACTTTGATAATAATCTAATATATCCTGAGCTAAAGTTTCATATTTAAAATACATATATGTATATAAATAAATACTACACACATATATATAAACTAATAAAATCCAATAATCCAATAACGAGTAAAAATGAATTTAATGAAAATAACAATTATTTATATCCAATTATGTGTTCTCAGTTAATAAATTACTTTCCCATTAACGGATTATCATTTATTTTTCGAAGTGAAAGAAGAAAAATGCCGTACATTACATTAGCCACCTTTCAATAATTGCTATTAATTGCTATATCATGTGTAATTAATTTAAATATATCTTTCCATAATAAATTTTGATGTAATGTAATGTACAACATTTCTTCTTTTAGATATCGATTCTTATTAAATTTCGTGTCGCGGAAATGACGCACCTAGACTACTGATTTTACTTGGCTCACAAGAAATTTTGTCGATCGAACGAATATTCATCTATGTATATATTCTACGGTGTACATAAACGTACGAGCACGTACTATATATATATACACGCGTACGTATGTACACGTATGCGAAAATACAATCTATATATATATATATATATATATATATATATATATATATATATATATATATATAGATTATATAGACGCGTATGTGTGTACACATATGAAGATATACAACTCGATGAAGGAATCTTCCGCCGTTCGTCCCAGATCCAATGGCGTCTTCTGGCTAATTTAACGACTCCATCGCTAGAATTTCTATACTCCCTCGCGTCAGCGTCCATGTATCACGGAATGTATCGCGTAATGGAACCTGTGTCCCAATTCAGTAAACTACGGAGGAACCGTGTAGCTGAGTTAATATATAGTGCTTCTAAGTAAATGTATGTTTTCACGAAAATAAACTGTTTAATAATATAAATACATTATATGTACGTGTGTGTGTTTCTGAGTGTTGCAGTTATATATACTGTTTTGTAATATAATAGTATAATGTAATATATTATAATGATATAACGTAATTGCAAATATTATATAATATTATATAATTTATATACGAATAGTTCATAAGGGCAAAGCGATTAATCGACTCGATTTTTTTAATTGTTTTTTTTTTGTTCTTTTCTTTTTTTTTTCTTTCTTTCTCCTCTTCTCTTTTTCTCTTTTTTAATTTAAATGTCAAAGCACTCTTTCTTTTTCCATAGAGAGTTAATCGATTTGACAAATGTACACTGCTCGTATGCGATATAAATTTATAATTTTATATATATATATATATATGTGTAGACATATAAAAAAAAAATTGAAAGAAATTCTCATGCGTTTTGCTTCGTAAAAAAAAAAAAAGAACGAAATGCATCGATCATACGATCGAATTTTTTATTATTTTTTTTTTTTTTCTTTTAAATCTTGTTCTCTATCTTTTCAATCCCGTTGATTGGGATTTTTATGTTATTAAGAACAACGCGAAGTTACATGGGTATCCCGGCCTTTGTCTCGTAGAATAGGTCATTGAAAATTAAGGACGTTACCGCGAACGAAGATACGATATGGAATGATGTCTATGAATAGTTACGAGATAACCAGGGCATAATAGTCATGTCTCTATGTTACTCTGCATGGGAAAGGAGAATTTCGTTACGAAGAACGAAATCTATTTGTAGAAGGGTGTTCGACAATCATAGAAGCGCATATATCTATACAAAAGAAACACGTGTCTTCCTTAAGATTCATAAAATTGCTTCTGTAAAATCGAATCATCTGCTTTTACCTGATATATATATATATATATATATATATATATATATATATCCTCTCTTCTTTATCTTTTCTTTTTATTTTATACCTATATCGATGAAATTATAATCGTTCGTACACGTTAGACGTTTAAAAATATTATCGAATCGATACGACTCACACAAAAATGCTTATACATTGTCTTTCAGTTTGATATATGTAAGTACGTAAATATATATATACACACATATACATATGTGTATACAATAGATATGTTTGAAACAAGTGATATATATATATATATGTATATATGTATGTATATATATGTATAGCGTTGCATCCTCTAAGGTAACATGTAATTCGCGAGCAATCACTTATAAAACTTCTAAGCTGATTACGAAACCAGGAAAATATCTAAAAAGCTGATTAAAGAAAATTATTAGAATGTCAATAGGTTAATACAGCACCAACCGATTTTACCATCGCTTATGGTGAATGAAGTAAAAAAAAATAAAATAAAATAAAATAAAAAAGAAACAAAAAATAAAGAGAAGAAAATACAGTTATGCGATATCAACGACGACTATAAAATATTTTTCTTTTCTTTATATCCTATTTTTCAAAAATATTAAATATAACCATGTAAAAATAGATTGATCGTGTCAAATTAAAGAGATACAAAGAGACAGGGTGAGACATTGATTATTAGTTAGAAAATTAATTCAATAATAAATATATTAACAAGATTAATTTATTAATCGAATAAACAAATAAATAAAAAAAAGAATACGTGACAGAACGTTTATTAATATTCATTAATTAATTTTATGTTTTATTGATATAAATATCACAATGCATTCATCTTGTGTATTGGAACAATTAAATTTGTATTCATTTTATTATTTTTTCTTTCTTTTTTTCCTCAATGCATCTTGCAATTATTTAATCAAATAATATTAAAAATATTAGACTAATACATACATACATACATACATACATACATACATACATACATACATACATACATATATACATACATATATACATACATATATACATATATATATATATATATATACATATATATATATATATATATATATATATATATATATATATAATAGGAGATTGATCAAGTATAAAAAATAGAACACCCTATAGAAGAGAAATTTTCTTACCACGAAGGTGCGTGTGAGATATTCTTCGCTTAAAGCTTTTCCCCCTTCTCGTCCTTTCTCGATTTTTATCGAACGAGACACGCACTCGACGTAACCGAAGAGAAGGGAAGGGAAGACGGGGGATAGAAAAGGAGAGGGTTGGTTTCACTGTACTCCGTATAGGGGTGACTCGATACGGAACGTGGATCTCCCTTGCACGCGTTCTCTCTCTTGCTCTCTCTCTCACTCTCACTGTCTCTCTTTCTCTCTTTTTCTCTATTCGAGCTACTCTTTCGCTTTTGTCGCAAAATTGCAACGATTAAGGTCGTGATTTATCGTCGAGACTACGCGGATCGCGTGTCGTTTGCCCACCACGACCGAACCAATTTTCTTCGATGGAAAACCAAGACGACTTCAAGGTTGCCTCCTTTTATTTCCATCAAAGAATTTTTATTTATTATATTTTTTTTTCTTTTGTTGATAATTTGAGATACTTCTTTGTGAATAATTTAGTGACAACAAGAGTGCGAATCTATGAATTATTTAAATATTATGCATATATTCCAATACATTTTTATAGATGTGTGTATGTATATCATTAATAATAATTTTTATGTTTCTTACGCAAGTATTTTTGTATATAAGTAGGTATGTGATGAAAACGAATGATTTGAATATACATATACAAACGTATGGAACATTTTTATATTTTTCTTTTTATCATTGATTTATAGTAATTTGAAAACCTTGCGCCATTTAGTTATTTAAATTTTCTTTTTACTTTTAACTTAAGAAATTGTTCACTATATTAAAAATCACTTTATGTCCATTATTAGCGGATACAACGGGTAAAGTTCACAATTATTTATATGAAATATTATTTGATAAATTTTCTTTTTATACCTATCACTTGTTATTAATAATTCATTTATTTTTACAAAAGTAAATGCACACGTGTTATTTACGTCTATGTAAAATGTACGATAAGAACAAATTATTCGAATATGATACATAGAATATGATACATAAAATAAAAGATTTGTATATCTACTATGTTAGTTTTCCATACAAATTTGTATACTATCGAACGAACATTTTATTTTTAGACATTCTATTCATACTTTCACACACACACATCGACATGGAATATATATATATATTTTTTATGTCGATATTCGAATAAAAATATAGATACATATTTATTCGAATATTCTCTGAAGCTTGAGAAACAGCTTCCATTCGATTTTCTTCTTGACAATGTATCTCTTGTCGAATATTCAACAATGTTAAAATTTACATTTTATTATCATTTTCATCCTAATTTCTCATTTAACATATGTTTATCTATCTTTTTTTATTTTTCTTTAATATCCCGTAATTTCCGTTCTTACATAAAGTCGTCCCTTTGACACAACATAATTAACCGAAATTAATGACATTATGTTTTTGTATGTGTATGTATTTTTTTTTTATGTGGTTCTCTCTCACAAAAGAACATTTTAAAATGAACGAACCTTCAACCCACTAAAATTTTTCCTTATATACTTTCGTTCATCCGTAATTTTTTTTTTAGTCCTCTCTTCTTCTTTCACCTTCTTCTCTTCCCCCTTATCCTCTAACCCACTATTATTAATATTACTACTGCTACTACTTTAAAAAATAGACGAGCTTTTTAGGAGAAATAAAGTCTTGATTGTTTGAAGGTAAAAGATTCTGACGAGAAAAAGTACAACGAATAAATCTTTGATAAGATAAAGAGAGAAAGGATAAAAGAATACACACACACAAATGTTTTATTACAAGAAATTTATTAAAGATTGATAGCCAATTATTTAGAAGTCACTCTTTTTGATAATAATCTTTCTTATTGTGATTATGAAGAGAATAAAGAAGATTGCTTCTTTTTTCTTATCACGCTAAAATTTACTCAAGAGTATATTTTTCTTTTTTCTCTTTCTCTCTTTCTCTTTCATGTCACAGTATAAATTATTACTACGTGCATAATTTTTCTCTTTATATATATATATATATATATATATATATATATATATATATATATATCTTTTTTTAAATCGATCGAAACGAAATGTTTCACGGTCACGATACAAAATTCTCGTCGCTTTGAACGCGACTACAATGATCGAACAAGAGCAAGTTCCGAGTGTAAATATTATGAAATAAAAAAAGAAATATATACGTGTGCATATTTATTTGTGTGTGTGTGTGTGTGTGTACATATACAAGATGTCCATCCATAGATGCCTAAACAAATATTTCAAGAATGTTTGAAGTTACAAGAAAGTTTAATTAAAAGAAATTTTCACGGCTTTGAGTCGGTATACAGAGTGCACGTAAATTTTTTTCTCTTTACACTCGTAACCTATTACAGTTATAAAGGTCAAAATAATCTTTCTCTCTTCCATTTTTTTTCTATTTTTTTTTTTTTTGATGGATATCTATAATTTATTTTTTTGCATATTTATATAGCAGAGATGGTTGGTAATGCATACCGTTCTATCGTAAGAATAAGATAATTAAAGCTAATTGATATCGTAAGTATTAAAACACTTGATTTACAATAGAACAATTCGAAAAAAAAAAAACAATCGTCATATTAGATAACATTTTAAAATCGTTTACATCGAGAAGAAAGTATTTCTATAGTATGGAGTATAAATTATAGTAAAATAAATGAAACTTTTAATAAGTTGTACTCTCTCATTAAACTTTCTTTCTGAACTTCGGCCGATAGCCGTAACATTTAACTCGGACATTCGTGATTATACCGGAGACACCCGGTATAATGTTAACTGTTTCTCTCGGGTCATATGAAATCGAAATGGTCGAGATAATAAGAATAATATACGAGGTAGAAACATGCGAATAGTCGACTTGGTAGATTTATATATATATATATATAAAAAAAAAAAGAAAGAATAAAGAGAAAGAAAAAGAAAAAAAGAAAGAAAGAAAGAGAAGGTCTTTACTCTTTCTTTAATTATGAATAAATTAATATAAATAATTACAATGAACATATAATGAATAAAATAAGATTAATATATATAATTTTTTTCTGGGAATATTTTTCTTTCTTTTTTTTTTTTTTTTAATAAGAATTTATAATTCTAGGAAAATGGTACCACAGAAAGAAAAATAAAGTGAGAAAGAGAGAGCGAGAAAGAAAAAAGAGAATAGAAAGAAAATGGCAGAGTTTATCGAAATAATGTGAAGACAGACTTTTTTGTGAAAGCCATTGTGGTTATCGTACTTTTATCGTTTTTTTGGAAAAGGGTCACGAAAATGGTCACGACGTGGCACGAAATGCTGGACGTCGGTACAAAACCGCACTGTACTACTACTGTACTCTCAGGAGAGATAACTTCATGTACTATTTGCTTCGAACCTTTCCTCTACCAGTTTGCCAATTACCATAGAGAATATTTAAGTGGTTTGAATCGTTAGCCACGTTCCTATTTCGCTTAAGAAAAATTTTATTTTACGTAAATAAATACGTTCTTTAGAGATAACAAAAATGTTCATGTTAATAGGATAATGTATCATTCTATAAATATTATATTAATTGATATAGATTTTATTTCTTTTCTATTTCTTTTCTATCATTCATTACTATTACATAAATAGATAAATATCAATGTAATAATCAATAATGATAATAATAATAATAATAATAATAATAATAATAATAATAATAATAATAATAATGATAATGATAAAAAGAATAAGTTATATGAAAACAAATAATAAAAAGAAAAAAGAAAGAAAAATGTCTATATATTAATATAATATTTATTTATAAGATGGATAATAAATAATAAAAAATAATAATAAATAATAAAAATAAATGTCTATCTATCGATATAACGATATAAATATTATTAAGTTTTCAAATTATTTAAAAATTGATATTCACGTTGAGAGACAAGACGAGCTTTCAATATTTTTCCTCTTTCTCTCTTTAAATTTTTATGGGTGAGCACGTACTATATTCGACCCTGACAAATGTCTCATTTTCTTTTCCATCCTCCCTCTCCCTCTCTCTCTCTCTCTCTCTCTCCCTCTCCCTCTCTCTGTCTCTCTCTCTTACTCTCTCTTTCTTTCTCTTGTCGACAATCGCATCCCTCAGAACCAAAAATAGTTTGGCCTTTAGAAAAAATTTATGTCAAGTCGGAGGATGATCGCACCGTCGGTGCCAACGGGGCTACCGACATCGACGAGCTATTGTTTAACTCTCTTTTCTCTCATCTCTCTCTCTCTCTCTCTCTCTCTTTCTCTCTCTATCTCTCTCTCTCTCTGTATCTTTCTGTCTGTTTCTCTCTTGGTTGTTGTCTTCTTTCCATCCCTCTTTCCATCGCGTGTTCACTCTCTCGTACAAAGAAACCAACTACCACTTCTAGATATTCGTATTAGTTACTATGAAAGAAAGACAGAGAAATAGAGAAAACTTGTCCTTTAATAAAAAAGGAAATAAAAAAAAAAAAAAAGAAATACAGAAAGCTTGCTTCGAAGAATAATTATTATTAAATTCATGTATTTTTTTAAATAAATTTATAAAATTGTTAATTCGATATTCTAATTAAAAAAAACAAAAACAGAAAAAAAAACATGAATATTCTCTCGGTCTCTCTTTTCGTTTTTTTTTTTTTCTAATTAATATATAGGATATTAATATATCGAATTGTATCTCTCTCGTTATCACTTCGATAGTTTTAAATAGTTCTTCTGTTTGATTTCGTGCAGACTAGCTTAGCTTTTTATCATTTTATCGATAGCATTTGCTTACTGTCGTTGAAACAGCTGATAGACAGGGACAGAGAGAAAGAGGGAGAGAGAGGGAATAAGTATTGATTGGCACTAAGAGATATTGAGAAACAGAAAATCTACTTATTAATAAGAAAAATATTACTACAGAGAATAATTATTATTAGATTTCTAATTCAATATTCTAGTAAAAGGATATAAAAAAAAACATTCTCTCTCTCTCTCTGCACCTCTATTTTTCTATTAATATGTGGGATATTAATATGTTCGAAAGTATCGAATTCTCTCTCTCTCTCTCTCTCTCTCTCTCTCTCTCTCTCTCTCTCTCTCTCCCCTCTCTCAGTCCGATAGTTTTAAAGCGTTCTTCCGTTTGATTTCGTATCGACTAGCTTAGTTTTTTCATCGTTTTATCGGAAGTATTTGCTTAGTGTCGCTGGTACAGCGAATAGAAGGAGAAAGAGAAAGAGAAAGAGAGAGAGAGAGAGAACGAGAGAGTATCGATTGGATTATCCATGCATAACGAATAAAAGTGTCTTTTTTCGCCGGCAACGGGTCAGCACCTCGCTGCTCGTATTTTTCCACCTTCGATCTCTTTTTACACGGCTGTTAACGCTAACAAATGTAAATCGGTGCAGACTGCTAACTAGTCGAATAGTCCTCCCTTTTTTATTTCTATTTTTTTATTTCTATACTTAACTATGAGGTATTATCGATCATTATTTGAAGAAAAAAAGAATAACGATAATAACAACGACAGGAACAATAAAATGATAATAATAATAATGAAAATAATAATAGGATATTGTGCATAAAGGAGAATAAAAATGTTCAAATAATAAAGGGATAAAATATTTTAACTTTTAATGTTTCTTCTTTTCTTTTTCCCCCTCCATCTCTTGTTTTTTAAATCTTTTTTATACATATAAAACCCATTAATTTATCGTTTCTCGAATTGTCAAATGATATCCCACATGAGATTTGATTAAAATGGAGTACGTTCTCCGTTCAATAGAAATTTGCTAAACGTCGGATATTAACGAAATTTACATAGTTTAATAGATATTTCAACTAACAATTCGCGATTAGTTCAGATAAGCTTTATCAACCAGGACAAACACTTTGATTATGACAATCGTGCCGGGTAAGCAGAAACTACGTCTATTAAATGGCATGAGATTGCCACGTAGACGCTGTGGTTTGTACACGAACTACAATCTGAGGTATTTAGAGAGAGACAGAGAGAGACAGAGAGAGAAAGAGAGAGAGAGGTTGACGGTCCAGTTTGTTTGTGACATTGACGATCAATTTCTCGTTGAAAACAGTAATCTGTAAATGAAATCGTACTATAGAAATATGAAACACTTGTTATATATTGTTATATGTTAAAAATAATTAGAAATAAAAATATTTGTTGTATTGTTTTATAAATGACAATATCGAATAAAATGATTAAGAGAACAAATATAGAAATTGTTCACAAATCGATGTCTAAAAAAGGTCAGCATAGAGATGAAGAAAATCGAATCACGTGATTAAATTTAATATATATATATATATATATATATATATATATATAAAATGTGTGTGTGTGTATAATATTGAATATCACTGGAAGAGGTCAAGAGTTTTCTACCACTTTTCCATTTGCATTTTTATTTTTTTACTTGCATCACTAACATGTAAATATATATCATCTTTGTAATATTTTTAATAATAATTTCTGTCTCGTAATTTAACAAATTGTAATGTAAAATATTATTGAACGATAATTTGCAAGAAATATCGTAATAGTAATATGGAATGCGCTAAAAGTTCCTATGTCATATTGGAAATAATTTGCAAATTTTCGAGATTTATTAAAATCATTTTCTATTTCCTTTTCTCAGATTATAAAAAATATAAGCTTAGCATCCTATACGTATTATTGTATTATATTAATCCAATTACAGTTCTAATAAAACAATTATATATATACATATATATATATAATTGTTTTATTTTTTGCGAGACATATATAATTAATTATTCGTTTATGTATGAAAATCATTTTCAATAATGATAGATAAATAAATTTAAAGAGATAGATAGAGAGAGAGGGAGGGTAACGTAGTAGATACTCGTTTCGAGTATTATCGATGCAAATTGCAAGTTCTCACAGCAACTAGTCCCATACAAGTTTCACCCTCTCACCTAGATTTTCCTCGGGCTCTTCTACCTTCGATTTCAACCGAAACAAGGCTGATACAACTTCTCGAAACTTTGATACACATCCTTGAATATAAAATTCTAGGCATCCTAAAAAATTACCATCTTCTTCGATTTTATTATTTTAATTTTTAATTTCGTTATCATAAAAATTCGATTGCTACATTCATATTTACACACACACACACACATACACATACACATACACATACACATTAATATTAAATTATCATAATCAAAAATGATATATATTTATTAAAAACAATAATGTAGCTTTATGTTTCTGTGCAAGAATGAAATTTGAATTTCGATAAAATTTATTCGTAGACAAACGAAAAATCGAAAAAAACCGATACCACTATTTTTTTTTCCCTATATTTTATCCCTTTCATTTTGTATTGGCTCTTTTAGTTTAAATATACATATACAATGTATAGACGTGCGCGACATGCATCCCATAACAAGTAAACGGATACGAGAAACTTGATAGAGTAAAATTCGCATTGTGAATATACAAGTATGTATACACACACACACACACACATATATATATATAAACTTTTATATATATATGTGTGTACTTATATACAAGTTTTGAATATGAATGACAATATATGTAGTATGTGTCTTTGCACATACAGTGTCTATATAAATTTGATCGAACGACCGGATGTGAGCCGGAAAGTAGTGGGAATTGTCGAGATAAATCACTTTTGCGATTAATGATCTAACGTAGTCACCCACTTTGTAGAAATAAATTTGACGAGAAAAACTAAGAGAGAAGGAAGTAGAGAGAGGGAGTGGCAAAGAGGAAGAGAGAGAGAGAGAGAGAGAGAGAGAGAGAGAACGAGAGTTTCAAGTAACGCGTTTACATATATAGATACATCTACATATACTTACATTAAAACGATTGCTTCGAATCTACTTCACAACTTTTTTTTATCAAAACAAGTTTCTCGCATTTCGCGTAAAACTTACTTTTTTACAAATCGACTTGGGAGTTTTTATAAAACTAACTTCATCTCTTTCCTCTGAATGTTCCGGTGATAAGAGAAAAAAAAGAGAGAGAGAGAGAAAAAAAAATAGAAAAAAAAAAGAGATCGCCGTTCGTCGAAAAGCAATGTGATTTCGATACGGGCAAGTTTATCGACGTGACGTTACATGGACCAGAAATTATATCTACAGGAAAGTTTTACCTAGGAACATATGTAAAACCTAGGACATATATGTTGAATTCAGGGTAACGACAACGACGACGACGACGACGACGACGACGACGACGACGACGATATTCGAGCTTATCAGTAACCATTTTCGCGAGACACACGTTTCCCAGTAAAGGAACTTTTCAAGTGAATCGGCTTTCACGTCCAACGAGAGTGTTACAAATATATCACGGTGTATATATATATGATATATAGTATATATGTATATGTATGTAGAAATATGTATTCATATAGAGACCTTTTTCCCTGTGGAAAAATTTCATTAGATTTCCCTAGATTTCTCGACTGACCAAACATTTATATATACTTCAGTGAAATATATACACGTATATACATATACATATATATATATATGTAAATATATCTTTCGTCTTTCAATATGGTGATTTCGTGATTTTTCTCGAGTGACCAATCGTACGTACATACAAATAAAATATATACATATATATAAAGTAATATAAGTAAAATTTGTATATCCATGCACATATGTATATGCGTGTATTTGTGTGTGTATGTATATATGTAAAAGAGAGAGAGAGAGAGAGAGAGAGAGAGAGAGAGAGAGAGAGGTTAGAGAGGGTCGAAGTTTGCATTGTAAACGCGTGAAGCTTGTACTTCCATGCGCAGCCATTTTTCACGTTACCGTTGAAATACATATGACCCAATGACCCAGCAAAGGTCACCACTGAAACATTGTGAAAATGACCGTGGTACACAGTTCCTATATCTGATTCTTTTCTTTCTTTCTTTCTTTCTTTCTTTCTTGCTTTCTTTCTTTGTTTTCTCTTCTTCTTTTACTTCTTATTTCTATCTCTATCTCAGTCTCTTTCTCTCTCGTTCACTTTTTCTTTCTCTCTTTTTCTTTTTCTTATCGCCATGCTACGTCAGCATCCGGAGGATGCACTTTCATGAGAGGACCACTTTCGTGTAACGAATGATCGGTTATCCGATATCGGCCAAGTCCCTTCCTCTTTTCTTCTTTCGATTTGATCGATGAGAAGAGAAATGTTCCAACCACGTATGTACAAGATTTTCGATCGGAACTTCTTCGACGTCTATCGTTTAGAATAATTTTAAAGTTTTTTCTTTGTTTCTCCTCTTTCTTTCTTTCTTTCTTTCTTTCTTTCTTTCTTTTTTCTTTTCTTCCTGACATTAAGTCTTTCTCTCTTAATCCTCCTACGTTCTTAATTTTTAATTTATATTTTAAAGGACGGGTTTTTCATCCCTGAGTGTTGCCTCAATGAATTTTTTACTTTCTGATTTATATCCTTCTCTTGTTTCTTTTTTTTTATTAAAAAAAAAAAAAAAAGTGTAGAATTTCACACGGACGTAATATAATTTTCTTTTCTATTAGTGGTATATCTGCTTCTTTCAGGATCTTTTTGTTCTATAAATTATATAGCAAAGAATAATTTTATCTATGATAATAATTATTGTTTGCAAAATAAAATTGTATAGAACTTGTGCATGGATATAATATATATCATACTTTTTCTATTTCCTTTTTTTTTTCTTCTTTTTTCTTTTTAAACGTTAAATAAAAAATAATTTCATTAGATAATAATTATTGTTAACGAAAAAAAAATAAATAAAAATAAAGAAATAAGGAAAAGAAGAAAAGAAAAGAAATAGATATTGTACGTAATTACATGTAGTAAATGTATATAGGTTACATATTCGCCTTTCTCTTTCATGAATATTTCAAGAAGCATAAATGCATTATCAGCTGTTCAACACATACGTCTGTTTCACCGAGATATCGTAGTAAAACGATCGAAAGGCGTTAAGATGACGTAAGGCAAATTACCTACGACTTCCGTTTCTTCCTCTCACAAATATTACCGATAGGATTTTACTCGTTATCGTGGGAGTCTGATGATAAATTGTATTTTGAAGAAAAAGAGATAGATATATTTTCGAGATTCTAAACTTTTTTCGTTCGATTGGTACTTTGGAAGATTTAGTTCACATTCTTTTTTTAACTCTCTCTCTCTCTCTCTCTCTCTCTCTCTCTCTCTCTCTCTCTCTCTCTCTCTCTCTCTCTCTCTCTCTCTTTTATCCTTATTTTTTTTCTCTCTTTCTACATTAAAATACCCCAATTCGTATGGTAATTTTCAGTAGAATGAACGTCTTTTGCAGTGAGTAATACTAACGTGATTTAGACATGAAAAAAAAAAGGAGAGAATAAAAAATCGTTTGATACTTTTCAATCTTATACAATAATATATATAAGTAGATATATATGTACAATATATTGTAAGCTACGTTTTCTACTTACAATACGAATATATATATATATATATATATATATATATATATATCTTTCTTTTAAACGCGTTCATTCATGCATATATAAGATATTTATATGTGTTTATGTGTACGTTTAGGTTTTGTACGAATAATATCTACATATTTCTCAATAGAGAAATTTTTCTATCCGGTAAAAAGAGAGAGAGAAAAAGAAGGAATAGAATTCTTCTCTTTCCTAGAATATTCAGATTTTTCGTAGAAAACGGAAACCGAACAACGGCCGATCCTTTTATCGTAGTATAATGGAGTCCGCTCATGAATGACATCAATTGACTCTATATCGCGAAGTAGAGCCTTTAACCATTGATTGCTACCGTATGAATGAGAGAGTATCACGAGTGTCGTGATCTTCTTCGTAATATAACGCTCGTTGCTACTTCCGAATATTCTCTTTCTTTCTTTTCTCTCTCTCTATCTATCTATCTATCTATCTATCTATCTATCTATCTATCTCTATTCTTTTCTTCCTTTCTTTATCTACGAACAACTCTGAGCTTCTTTATGTATGTACGATAAAAATGTATTCATGCGATTTCTTGCATATAGTTATTCTTATCATTTTTCATACTGATACTATATGAAAGTCAAACGTCATGACTTTAGGGAGGAAAGAAAAGAAGAAGGAAAAAAATAAAAGGATCTATTTTTTTGTTTTGTTTTTTGAATATAAAAGATAATTC